>NW_027315150.1:0-64202 GCF_023375885.2 Dermacentor andersoni | reverse complement strand
CACACGCGAGACAGATAATCCACGTGGGCGTTCTGCGAAAAGCACCATTTGCATGCACATCTTGTGGTTTTGCAGAAAACTTCAATCTCGTCTACCAAAAGATGCATGTGCATGATTAAAACGCGTTTTCGCACGAATCCGTGCGCGGGTGCTAAAAAGAGCAGCATCGGCATGCTTAGCACGTTGTTTGGTAGAAATCCACGTGCGCGTTCTGCGAAAAGCACCATTTGCATGCACATCTTGTGGTTTTGCAGAAAACTTCATCCGCGTCTACCAAAAGATGCAGGTGCATGCTTAAAACGCGTTTTCGCACAAATCCGTGCGCGGGTGCTAAAAAGAGCAGCATCGGCATGCTTAGCACGTTGTTTGGTAGAAATCCACGTGGGCGTTCTGCGAAAAGCACCATTTGCATGCACATCTTGTGGTTTTGCAGAAAACTTCAATCTCGTCTACCAAAAGATGCATGTGCATGCTTAAAACGCGTTTTCGCACGAATCCGTGCGCGGGTGCTAAAAAGAGCAGCATCGGCATGCTTAGCACGTTGTTTGGTAGAAATCCACGTGCGCGTTCTGCGAAAAGCACCATTTGCATGCACATCTTGTGGTTTTGCAGAAAACTTCAATCTCGTCTACCAAAAGATGCATGTGCATGCTTAAAACGCGTTTTCGCACAAATCCGTGCGCGGGTGCTAAAAAGAGCAGCATCGGCATGCTTAGCACGTTGTTTGGTAGAAATCCACGTGCGCGTTCTGCGAAAAGCACCATTTGCATGCACATCTTGTGGTTTTGCAGAAAACTTCAATCTCGTCTACCAAAAGATGCATGTGCATGCTTAAAACGCGTTTTCGCACAAATCCGTGCGCGGGTGCTAAAAAGAGCAGCATCGGCATGCTTAGCACGTCGTTTGGTAGAAATCCACGTGTGCGTTCTGCCAAGAGCACCATTTGCATGCACATCTTGTGGTTTTGCAGAAAACTTCATCCGCGTCTACCAAAAGATGCATGTGCATGCTTAAAACGCGTTTTCGCACAAATCCGTGCGCGGGTGCTAAAAAGAGCAGCATCGGCATGCTTAGCACGTTGCTTGGCAGAAATCCACGTGGGCGTTCTGCGAAAAGCACCATTTGCATGCACATCTTGTGGTTTTGCAGAAAACTTCAATCTCGTCTACCAAAAGATGCATGTGCATGCTTAAAACGCGTTTTCGCACGAATCCGTGCGCAGGTGCTAAAAAGAGCAGCATCGGCATGCTTAGCACGTTGTTTGGTAGAAATCCACGTGCGCGTTCTGCGAAAAGCACCATTTGCATGCACATCTTGTGGTTTTGCAGAAAACTTCAATCTCGTCTACCAAAAGATGCATGTGCATGCTTAAAACGCGTTTTCGCACAAATCCGTGCGCGGGTGCTAAAAAGAGCAGCATCGGCATGCTTAGCACGTTGTTTGGTAGAAATCCACGTGGGCGTTCTGCGAAAAGCACCATTTGCATGCACATCTTGTGGTTTTGCAGAAAACTTCAATCTCGTCTACCAAAAGATGCATGTGCATGCTTAAAACGCGTTTTCGCACGAATCCGTGCGCGGGTGCTAAAAAGAGCAGCATCGGCATGCTTAGCACGTTGTTTGGTAGAAATCCACGTGCGCGTTCTGCGAAAAGCACCATTTGCATGCACATCTTGTGGTTTTGCAGAAAACTTCATCCGCGTCTACCAAAAGATGCAGGTGCATGCTTAAAACGCGTTTTCGCACAAATCCGTGCGCGGGTGCTAAAAAGAGCAGCATCGGCATGCTTAGCACGTTGTTTGGTAGAAATCCACGTGGGCGTTCTGCGAAAAGCACCATTTGCATGCACATCTTGTGGTTTTGCAGAAAACTTCAATCTCGTCTACCAAAAGATGCATGTGCATGCTTAAAACGCGTTTTCGCACGAATCCGTGCGCAGGTGCTAAAAAGAGCAGCATCGGCATGCTTAGCACGTTGTTTGGTAGAAATCCACGTGCGCGTTCTGCGAAAAGCACCATTTGCATGCACATCTTGTGGTTTTGCAGAAAACTTCAATCTCGTCTACCAAAAGATGCATGTGCATGCTTAAAACGCGTTTTCGCACAAATCCGTGCGCGGGTGCTAAAAAGAGCAGCATCGGCATGCTTAGCACGTTGTTTGGTAGAAATCCACGTGGGCCTTCTGCGAAAAGCACCATTTGCATGCACATCTTGTGGTTTTGCAGAAAACTTCAATCTCGTCTACCAAAAGATGCATGTGCATGCTTAAAACGCGTTTTCGCACGAATCCGTGCGCGGGTGCTAAAAAGAGCAGCATCGGCATGCTTAGCACGTTGTTTGGTAGAAATCCACGTGCGCGTTCTGCGAAAAGCACCATTTGCATGCACATCTTGTGGTTTTGCAGAAAACTTCAATCTCATCTACCAAAAGATGCATGTGCATGCTTAAAACGCGTTTTCGCACGAATCCGTGCGTGGGTGCTAAAAAGAGCAGCATCGGCATGCTTAGCACGTTGTTTGGTAGAAATCCACGTGCGCGTTCTGCGAAAAGCACCATTTGCATGCACATCTTGTGGTTTTGCAGAAAACTTCAATCTCGTCTACCAAAAGATGCATGTGCATGCTTAAAACGCGTTTTCGCACGAATCCGTGCGCGGGTGCTAAAAAGAGCAGCATCGGCATGCTTAGCACGTTGTTTGGTAGAAATCCACGTGCGCGTTCTGCGAAAAGCACCATTTGCATGCACATCTTGTGGTTTTGCAGAAAACTTCAATCTCGTCTACCAAAAGATGCATGTGCATGCTTAAAACGCGTTTTCGCACGATTCCGTGCGCGGGTGCTAAAAAGAGCAGCATCGGCATGCTTAGCACGTTGTTTGGTAGAAATCCACGTGGGCGTTCTGCGAAAAGCACCATTTGCATGCACATCTTGTGGTTTTGCAGAAAACTTCAATCTCGTCTACCAAAAGATGCATGTGCATGCTTAAAACGCATTTTCGCACGAATCCGTGCGCGGGTGCTAAAAAAAGGAGCATCGGCATTCTTAGCACGTTGTTTGGTAGAAACCCACGTGCGCGTTCTGCGAAAAGCACCATTTGCATGCACATCTTGTGGTTTTGCAGAAAACTTCAATCTCGTCTACCAAAAGATGCATGTGCATGCTTAAAACGCGTTTTCGCACGAATCCGTGCGCGGGTGCTAAAAAGAGCAGCATCGGCATGCTTAGCACGTTGTTTGGTAGAAATCCACGTGCGCGTTCTGCGAAAAGCACCATTTGCATGCACATCTTGTGGTTTTGCAGAAAACTTCAATCTCGTCTACCAAAAGATGCATGTGCATGCTTAAAACGCGTTTTCGCACGATTCCGTGCGCGGGTGCTAAAAAGAGCAGCATCGGCATGCTTAGCACGTTGTTTGGTAGAAATCCACGTGGGCGTTCTGCGAAAAGCACCATTTGCATGCACATCTTGTGGTTTTGCAGAAAACTTCAATCTCGTCTACCAAAAGATGCATGTGCATGCTTAAAACGCATTTTCGCACGAATCCGTGCGCGGGTGCTAAAAAGAGCAGCATCGGCATGCTTAGCACGTTGTTTGGTAGAAATCCACGTGCGCGTTCTGCGAAAAGCACCATTTGCATGCACATCTTGTGGTTTTGCAGAAAACTTCAATCTCGTCTACCAAAAGATGCATGTGCATGCTTAAAACGCGTTTTCGCACGAATCCGTGCGCGGGTGCTAAAAAGAGCAGCATCGGCATGCTTAGCACGTTGTTTGGTAGAAATCCACGTGTGCGTTCTGCCAAGAGCACCATTTGCATGCACATCTTGTGGTTTTGCAGAAAACTTCATCCGCGTCTACCAAAAGATGCATGTGCATGCTTAAAACGCGTTTTCGCACGAATCCGTGCGCGGGTGCTAAAAAGAGCAGCATCGGCATGCTTAGCACGTTGTTTGGTAGAAATCCACGTGCGCGTTCTGCGAAAAGCACCATTTGCATGCACATCTTGTGGTTTTGCAGAAAACTTCAATCTCGTCTACCAAAAGATGCATCATCATCATCATCATCATCAGCCTGATTACGCCCACTGCAGGGCAAAGGCCTCTCCCATACTTCTCCAACTACCCCGGTCATGTACTAATTGTGGCCATGTTGACCCTCCAAACTTCCTAATCTCATCTGCCCACCTAACTTTCTGTCGGCCCCTGCTACGCTTCCCTTCCCTCGGAATCCAGTCCGTAACCCTTAATGACCATCGGTTATCTTCCCTCCTCATTACATGTCCTGCCCATGCCCATTTCTTTTTCTTGATTTCAACTAAGATGTCATTAACGCGCGTTTGTTCCCTCACCCAATCTGCTCTTTTCTTATCCCTTAACGTTACACCTATCATTTTTCTTTCCATAGCTCGTTGCGTCGTCCTCAATTTAAGTAGAACCCTTTTCGTAAGCCTCCAGGTTTCTGCCCCGTACGTGAGTACTGGTAAGACACAGCTGTTATACACTTTTCTCTTGAGGGATAATGGCAACCTGCTGTTCATGATCTGCGAATGCCTGCCAAACGCACCCCAGCCCATTCTTATTCTTCTGATTATTTCACTCTCATGATCTGGATCAGCAGTCACTACCTGTCCTAAGTAGATGTATTCTCTTACCACTTCCAGTGCCTCGCTACCTATCGTAAACTGCTGTTCCCTTCCAAGACTGTTAAACATTACTTTAGTTTTCTGCAGATTCATTTTTAGTCCCACCCTTCTGCTCTGCCTCTCCAGATCAGTGAGCATGCATTGCAGTTGGTCCCCTGAGTTACTAAGCAAGGCAATATCATCAGCGAAGCGCAAGTTACTAAGGTATTCTCCATTTACTCTTATCCCCAATTCTTCCCAATCCAGGTCTCTGAATACCTCCTGTAAACACGCTGTGAATAGCATTGGAGAGATCGTATCTCCCTGCCTGACGCCTTTCTTTATTGGGATTTTGTTGCTTTCTTTATGGAGGAGTACAGTGGCTGTGGAGCCGCTATAGATATTTTTCAGTATTTTTACATATGGCTCGTCTACACCCTGATTCCGCAATGCCTCCATGACTGCTGAGGTTTCGACTGAATCAAACGCTTTCTCGTAATCAATGAAAGCTATATATAATGGTTGGTTATATTCCGCACATTTCTCTATCACCTGATTGATAGTGTGAATATGATCTATTGTTGAGTAGCCTTTACGGAATCCTGCCTGGTCCTTTGGTTGACGGAAGTCTAAGGTGTTCCGGATTCTATTTGCAATTACCTTAGTAAATACTTTGTAGGCAACGGACAGTAAGCTGATCGGTCTATAATTTTTCAAGTCTTTGGCGTCGCCTTTCTTATGGATTAGGATTATGTTAGCGTTCTTCCAAGATTCCGGTACGCTCGAGGTCTTGAGGCATTGCGTATAGAGGCTGGCCAGTTTTTCTAGAACAATCTGCCCACCATCCTTCAGCAAATCTGCTGTTACCTGATCCTCCCCAGCTGCCTTCCCCCTTTGCATAGCTCCCAAGGTGCATGTGCATGCTTAAAACGCGTTTTCGCACGAATCCGTGCGCGGGTGCTAAAAAGAGCAGCATCGGCATGCTTAGCACGTTGTTTGGTAGAAATCCACGTGCGCGTTCTGCGAAAAGCACCATTTGCATGCACATCTTGTGGTTTTGCAGAAAACTTCAATCTCGTCTACCAAAAGATGCATGTGCATGCTTAAAACGCGTTTTCGCACAAATCCGTGCGCGGGTGCTAAAAAGAGCAGCATCGGCATGGTTTGCACGTCGTTTGGTAGAAATCCACGTGCGCGTTCTGCCAAGAGCACCATTTGCATGCACATCTTGTGGTTTTGCAGAAAACTTCATCCGCGTCTACCAAAAGATGCATGTGCATGCTTAAAACGCGTTTTCGCACGAATCCGTGCGTGGGTGCTAAAAAGAGCAGCATCGGCATGCTTAGCACGTCGTTTGGTAGAAATCCACGTGCGCGTTCTGCCAAAAGCACCATTTGCATGCACATCAGGTGGTTTTGCAGAAAACTTCATCCGCGTCTACCAAAAGATGCATGTGCATGCTTAAAACGCGTTTTCGCACGAATCCGTGCGCGGGTGCTAAAAAGAGCCGCATCGGCATGCTTAGCACGTTGTTTGGTAGAAATCCACGTGCGCGTTCTGCGAAAAGCACCATTTGCATGCACATATTGTGGTTTTGCAGAAAACTTCAATCTCGTCTACCAAAAGATGCATGTGCATGCTTAAAACGCATTTTCGCACGAATCCGTGCGCGGGTGCTAAAAAGAGCAGCATCGGCATGCTTAGCACGTTGTTTGGTAGAAATCCACGTGCGCGTTCTGCGAAAAGCACCATTTGCATGCACATCTTGTGGTTTTGCAGAAAACTTCAATCTCGTCTACCAAAAGATGCATGTGCATGCTTAAAACGCGTTTTCGCACGAATCCGTGCGCGGGTGCTAAAAAGAGCAGCATCGGCATGCTTAGCACGTTGTTTGGTAGAAATCCACGTGTGCGTTCTGCCAAGAGCACCATTTGCATGCACATCTTGTGGTTTTGCAGAAAACTTCAATCTCGTCTACCAAAAGATGCATGTGCATGCTTAAAACGCGTTTTCGCACGAATCCGTGCGCGGGTGCTAAAAAGAGCAGCATCGGCATGCTTAGCACGTTGTTTGGTAGAAATCCACGTGCGCGTTCTGCGAAAAGCACCATTTGCATGCACATCTTGTGGTTTTGCAGAAAACTTCAATCTCGTCTACCAAAAGATGCATGTGCATGCTTAAAACGCGTTTTCGCACAAATCCGTGCGCGGGTGCTAAAAAGAGCAGCATCGGCATGGTTTGCACGTCGTTTGGTAGAAATCCACGTGCGCGTTCTGCCAAGAGCACCATTTGCATGCACATCTTGTGGTTTTGCAGAAAACTTCATCCGCGTCTACCAAAAGATGCATGTGCATGCTTAAAACGCGTTTTCGCACGAATCCGTGCGTGGGTGCTAAAAAGAGCAGCATCGGCATGCTTAGCACGTCGTTTGGTAGAAATCCACGTGCGCGTTCTGCCAAAAGCACCATTTGCATGCACATCAGGTGGTTTTGCAGAAAACTTCATCCGCGTCTACCAAAAGATGCATGTGCATGCTTAAAACGCGTTTTCGCACGAATCCGTGCGCGGGTGCTAAAAAGAGCCGCATCGGCATGCTTAGCACGTTGTTTGGTAGAAATCCACGTGCGCGTTCTGCGAAAAGCACCATTTGCATGCACATCTTGTGGTTTTGCAGAAAACTTCAATCTCGTCTACCAAAAGATGCATGTGCATGCTTAAAACGCATTTTCGCACGAATCCGTGCGCGGGTGCTAAAAAGAGCAGCATCGGCATGCTTAGCACGTTGTTTGGTAGAAATCCACGTGCGCGTTCTGCGAAAAGCACCATTTGCATGCACATCTTGTGGTTTTGCAGAAAACTTCAATCTCGTCTACCAAAAGATGCATGTGCATGCTTAAAACGCGTTTTCGCACGAATCCGTGCGCGGGTGCTAAAAAGAGCAGCATCGGCATGCTTAGCACGTTGTTTGGTAGAAATCCACGTGTGCGTTCTGCCAAGAGCACCATTTGCATGCACATCTTGTGGTTTTGCAGAAAACTTCATCCGCGTCTACCAAAAGATGCATGTGCATGCTTAAAACGCGTTTTCGCACGAATCCGTGCGCGGGTGCTAAAAAGAGCTGCATCGGCATGCTTAGCACGTTGTTTGGTAGAAATCCACGTGCGCGTTCTGCGAAAAGCACCATTTGCATGCACATCTTGTGGTTTTGCAGAAAACTTCAATCTCGTCTACCAAAAGATGCATGTGCATGCTTAAAACGCGTTTTCGCACGAATCCGTGCGCGGGTGCTAAAAAGAGCAGCATCGGCATGCTTAGCACGTTGTTTGGTAGAAATCCACGTGCGCGTTCTGCGAAAAGCACCATTTGCATGCACATCTTGTGGTTTTGCAGAAAACTTCAATCTCGTCTACCAAAAGATGCATGTGCATGCTTAAAACGCGTTTTCGCACAAATCCGTGCGCGGGTGCTAAAAAGAGCAGCATCGGCATGCTTAGCACGTTGTTTGGTAGAAATCCACGCGGGCGTTCTGCGAAAAGCACCATTTGCATGCACATCTTGTGGTTTTGCAGAAAACTTCAATCTCGTCTACCAAAAGATGCATGTGCATGCTTAAAACGCGTTTTCGCACGAATCCGTGCGCGGGTGCTAAAAAGAGCAGCATCGGCATGCTTAGCACGTTGTTTGGTAGAAATCCACGTGCGCGTTCTGCGAAAAGCACCATTTGCATGCACATCTTGTGGTTTTGCAGAAAACTTCTATCTCATCTACCAAAAGATGCATGTGCATGCTTAAAACGCGTTTTCGCACGAATCCGTGCGCGGGTGCTAAAAAGAGCAGCATCGGCATGCTTAGCACGTTGTTTGGTAGAAATCCACGTGCGCGTTCTGCGAAAAGCACCATTTGCATGCACATCTTGTGGTTTTGCAGAAAACTTCAATCTCGTCTACCAAAAGATGCATGTGCATGCTTAAAACGCGTTTTCGCACGAATCCGTGCGCGGGTGCTAAAAAGAGCAGCATCGGCATGCTTAGCACGTTGTTTGGTAGAAATCCACGTGCGCGTTCTGCGAAAAGCACCATTTGCATGCACATCTTGTGGTTTTGCAGAAAACTTCAATCTCGTCTACCAAAAGACGCATGTGCATGCTTAAAACGCGTTTTCGCACAAATGCGTGCGCGGGTGCTAAAAAGAGCAGCATGGGCATGCTTAGCACGTTGTTTGGTAGAAATCCACGTGGGCGTTCTGCGAAAAGCACCATTTGCATGCACATCTTGTGGTTTTGCAGAAAACTTCAATCTCGTCTACCAAAAGATGCATGTGCATGCTTAAAACGCGTTTTCGCACGAATCCGTGCGCGGGTGCTAAAAAGAGCAGCATCGGCATGCTTAGCACGTTGTTTGGTAGAAATCCACGTGCGCGTTCTGCGAAAAGCACCATTTGCATGCACATCTTGTGGTTTTGCAGAAAACTTCAATCTCGTCTACCAAAAGATGCAAGTGCATGCTTAAAACGCGTTTTCGCACGAATCCGTGCGCGGGTGCTAAAAAGAGCAGCATCGGCATGCTTAGCACGTTGTTTGGTAGAAATCCACGTGTGCGTTCTGCCAAGAGCACCATTTGCATGCACATCTTGTGGTTTTGCAGAAAACTTCATCCGCGTCTACCAAAAGATGCATGTGCATGCTTAAAACGCGTTTTCGCACGAATCCGTGCGCGGGTGCTAAAAAGAGCTGCATCGGCATGCTTAGCACGTTGTTTGGTAGAAATCCACGTGCGCGTTCTGCGAAAAGCACCATTTGCATGCACATCTTGTGGTTTTGCAGAAAACTTCAATCTCGTCTACCAAAAGATGCATGTGCATGCTTAAAACGCGTTTTCGCACGAATCCGTGCGCGGGTGCTAAAAAGAGCAGCATCGGCATGCTTAGCACGTTGTTTGGTAGAAATCCACGTGCGCGTTCTGCGAAAAGCACCATTTGCATGCACATCTTGTGGTTTTGCAGAAAACTTCAATCTCGTCTACCAAAAGATGCATGTGCATGCTTAAAACGCGTTTTCGCACAAATCCGTGCGCGGGTGCTAAAAAGAGCAGCATCGGCATGCTTTGCACGTCGTTTGGTAGAAATCCACGTGCGCGTTCTGCCAAGAGCACCATTTGCATGCACATCTTGTGGTTTTGCAGAAAACTTCATCCGCGTCTACCAAAAGATGCATGTGCATGCTTAAAACGCGTTTTCGCACGAATACGTGCGTGGGTGCTAAAAAGAGCAGCATCGGCATGCTTAGCACGTCGTTTGGTAGAAATCCACGTGCGCGTTCTGCCAAAAGCACCATTTGCATGCACATCAGGTGGTTTTGCAGAAAACTTCATCCGCGTCTACCAAAAGATGCATGTGCATGCTTAAAACGCGTTTTCGCACGAATCCGTGCGCGGGTGCTAAAAAGAGCAGCATCGGCATGCTTAGCACGTTGTTTGGTAGAAATCCGCGTGCGCGTTCTGCGAAAAGCACCATTTGCATGCACATCTTGTGGTTTTGCAGAAAACTTCAATCTCGTCTACCAAAAGATGCATGTGCATGCTTAAAACGCGTTTTCGCACAAATCCGTGCGCGGGTGCTAAAAAGAGCAGCATCGGCATGCTTAGCACGTCGTTTGGTAGAAATCCACGTGTGCGTTCTGCCAAGAGCACCATTTGCATGCACATCTTGTGGTTTTGCAGAAAACTTCATCCGCGTCTACCAAAAGATGCATGTGCATGCTTAAAACGCGTTTTCGCACAAATCCGTGCGCGGGTGCTAAAAAGAGCAGCATCGGCATGCTTAGCACGTTGTTTGGTAGAAATCCACGTGGGCGTTCTGCGAAAAGCACCATTTGCGTGCACATCTTGTGGTTTTGCAGAAAACTTCAATCTCGTCTACCAAAAGATGCATGTGCATGCTCAAAACGCGTTTTTGCACGAATCCGTGCGCGGGTGCTAAAAAGAGCAGCATCGGCATGCTTAGCACGTTGTTTGGTAGAAATCCACGTGCGCGTTCTGCGAAAAGCACCATTTGCATGCACATTTTGTGGTTTTGCAGAAAACTTCAATCTCATCTACCAAAAGATGCATGTGCATGCTTAAAACGCGTTTTCGCACGAATCCGTGCGCGGCTGCTAAAAAGAGCAGCATCGGCATGCTTAGCACGTTGTTTGGTAGAAATCCACGTGCGCGTTCTGCGAAAAGCACCATTTGCATGCACATCTTGTGGTTTTGCAGAAAACTTCAATCTCGTCTACCAAAAGATGCATGTGCATGCTTAAAACGCGTTTTCGCACGAATCCGTGCGCGGGTGCTAAAAAGAGCAGCATCGGCATGCTTAGCACGTTGTTTGGTAGAAATCCACGTGCGCGTTCTGCGAAAAGCACCATTTGCATGCACATCTTGTGGTTTTGCAGAAAACTTCAATCTCGTCTACCAAAAGATGCATGTGCATGCTTAAAACGCGTTTTCGCACAAATCCGTGCGCGGGTGCTAAAAAGAGCAGCATTGGCATGCTTAGCACGTTGTTTGGTAGAAATCCACGTGGGCGTTCTGCGAAAAGCACCATTTGCATGCACATCTTGTGGTTTTGCAGAAAACTTCAATCTCGTCTACCAAAAGATGCATGTGCATGCTTAAAACGCGTTTTCGCACGAATCCGTGCGCGGGTGCTAAAAAGAGCAGCATCGGCATGCTTAGCACGTTGTTTGGTAGAAATCCACGTGCGCGTTCTGCGAAAAGCACCATTTGCATGCACATCTTGTGGTTTTGCAGAAAACTTCAATCTCGTCTACCAAAAGATGCATGTGCATGCTTAAAACGCGTTTTCGCACGAATCCGTGCGCGGGTGCTAAAAAGAGCAGCATCGGTATGCTTAGCACGTTGTTTGGTAGAAATCCACGTGCGCGTTCTGCGAAAAGCACCATTTGCATGCACATCTTGTGGTTTTGCAGAAAACTTCAATCTCGTCTACCAAACGATGCATGTGCATGCTTAAAACGCGTTTTCGCACAAATGCGTGCGCGGGTGCTAAAAAGAGCAGCATCGGCATGCTTAGCACGTTGTTTGGTAGAAATCCACGTGGGCGTTCTGCGAAAAGCACCATTTGCATGCACATCTTGTGGTTTTGCAGAAAACTTCAATCTCGTCTACCAAAAGATGCATGTGCATGCTTAAAACGCGTTTTCGCACGAATCCGTGCGCGGGTGCTAAAAAGAGCAGCATCGGCATGCTTAGCACGTTGTTTGGTAGAAATCCACGTGCGCGTTCTGCGAAAAGCACCATTTGCATGCACATCTTGTGGTTTTGCAGAAAACTTCAATCTCGCCTACCAAAAGATGCAAGTGCATGCTTAAAACGCGTTTTCGCACGAATCCGTGCGCGGGTGCTAAAAAGAGCAGCATCGGCATGCTTAGCACGTTGTTTGGTAGAAATCCACGTGTGCGTTCTGCCAAGAGCACCATTTGCATGCACATCTTGTGGTTTTGCAGAAAACTTCATCCGCGTCTACCAAAAGATGCATGTGCATGCTTAAAACGCGTTTTCGCACGAATCCGTGCGCGGGTGCTAAAAAGAGCTGCATCGGCATGCTTAGCACGTTGTTTGGTAGAAATCCACGTGCGCGTTCTGCGAAAAGCACCATTTGCATGCACATCTTGTGGTTTTGCAGAAAACTTCAATCTCGTCTACCAAAAGATGCATGTGCATGCTTAAAACGCGTTTTCGCACGAATCCGTGCGCGGGTGCTAAAAAGAGCAGCATCGACATGCTTAGCACGTTGTTTGGTAGAAATCCACGTGCGCGTTCTGCGAAAAGCACCATTTGCATGCACATCTTGTGGTTTTGCAGAAAACTTCAATCTCGTCTACCAAAAGATGCATGTGCATGCTTAAAACGCGTTTTCGCACAAATCCGTGCGCGGGTGCTAAAAAGAGCAGCATCGGCATGCTTTGCACGTCGTTTGGTAGAAATCCACGTGCGCGTTCTGCCAAGAGCACCATTTGCATGCACATCTTGTGGTTTTGCAGAAAACTTCATCCGCGTCTACCAAAAGATGCATGTGCATGCTTAAAACGCGTTTTCGCACGAATACGTGCGTGGGTGCTAAAAAGAGCAGCATCGGCATGCTTAGCACGTCGTTTGGTAGAAATCCACGTGCGCGTTCTGCCAAAAGCACCATTTGCATGCACATCAGGTGGTTTTGCAGAAAACTTCATCCGCGTCTACCAAAAGATGCATGTGCATGCTTAAAACGCGTTTTCGCACGAATCCGTGCGCGGGTGCTAAAAAGAGCAGCATCGGCATGCTTAGCACGTTGTTTGGTAGAAATCCACGTGCGCGTTCTGCGAAAAGCACCATTTGCATGCACATCTTGTGGTTTTGCAGAAAACTTCAATCTCGTCTACCAAAAGATGCATGTGCATGCTTAAAACGCGTTTTCGCACAAATCCGTGCGCGGGTGCTAAAAAGAGCAGCATCGGCATGCTTAGCACGTCGTTTGGTAGAAATCCACGTGTGCGTTCTGCCAAGAGCACCATTTGCATGCACATCTTGTGGTTTTGCAGAAAACTTCATCCGCGTCTACCAAAAGATGCATGTGCATGCTTAAAACGCGTTTTCGCACAAATCCGTGCGCGGGTGCTAAAAAGAGCAGCATCGGCATGCTTAGCACGTTGTTTGGTAGAAATCCACGTGGGCGTTCTGCGAAAAGCACCATTTGCATGCACATCTTGTGGTTTTGCAGAAAACTTCAATCTCGTCTACCAAAAGATGCATGTGCATGCTTAAAACGCGTTTTCGCACGAATCCGTGCGCGGGTGCTAAAAAGAGCAGCATCGGCATGCTTAGCACGTTGTTTGGTAGAAATCCACGTGCGCGTTCTGCGAAAAGCACCATTTGCATGCACATCTTGTGGTTTTGCAGAAAACTTCAATCTCGTCTACCAAAAGATGCATGTGCATGCTTAAAACGCGTTTTCGCACAAATCCGTGCGCGGGTGCTAAAAAGAGCAGCATCGGTATGCTTAGCACGTTGTTTGGTAGAAATCCACGTGCGCGTTCTGCGAAAAGCACCATTTGCATGCATCTGTCTCGCGTGTGTAGAAAACTTCAATCTCGTCTACCAAACGATGCATGTGCATGCTTAAAACGCGTTTTCGCACAAATGCGTGCGCGGGTGCTAAAAAGAGCAGCATCGGCATGCTTAGCACGTTGTTTGGTAGAAATCCACGTGGGCGTTCTGCGAAAAGCACCATTTGCATGCACATCTTGTGGTTTGCAGAAAACTTCAATCTCGTCTACCAAAAGATGCATGTGCATGCTTAAAACGCGTTTTCGCACGAATCCGTGCGCGGGTGCTAAAAAGAGCAGCATCGGCATGCTTAGCACGTTGTTTGGTAGAAATCCACGTGCGCGTTCTGCGAAAAGCACCATTTGCATGCACATCTTGTGGTTTTGCAGAAAACTTCATCTCGCCTACCAAAAGATGCAAGTGCATGCTTAAAACGCGTTTTCGCACGAATCCGTGCGCGGGTGCTAAAAAGAGCAGCATCGGCATGCTTAGCACGTTGTTTGGTAGAAATCCACGTGTGCGTTCTGCCAAGAGCACCATTTGCATGCACATCTTGTGGTTTTGCAGAAAACTTCATCCGCGTCTACCAAAAGATGCATGTGCATGCTTAAAACGCGTTTTCGCACGAATCCGTGCGCGGGTGCTAAAAAGAGCTGCATCGGCATGCTTAGCACGTTGTTTGGTAGAAATCCACGTGCGCGTTCTGCGAAAAGCACCATTTGCATGCACATCTTGTGGTTTTGCAGAAAACTTCAATCTCGTCTACCAAAAGATGCATGTGCATGCTTAAAACGCGTTTTCGCACGAATCCGTGCGCGGGTGCTAAAAAGAGCAGCATCGGCATGCTTAGCACGTTGTTTGGTAGAAATCCACGTGCGCGTTCTGCGAAAAGCACCATTTGCATGCACATCTTGTGGTTTTGCAGAAAACTTCAATCTCGTCTACCAAAAGATGCATGTGCATGCTTAAAACGCGTTTTCGCACAAATCCGTGCGCGGGTGCTAAAAAGAGCAGCATCGGCATGCTTTGCACGTCGTTTGGTAGAAATCCACGTGCGCGTTCTGCCAAGAGCACCATTTGCATGCACATCTTGTGGTTTTGCAGAAAACTTCATCCGCGTCTACCAAAAGATGCATGTGCATGCTTAAAACGCGTTTTCGCACGAATACGTGCGTGGGTGCTAAAAAGAGCAGCATCGGCATGCTTAGCACGTCGTTTGGTAGAAATCCACGTGCGCGTTCTGCCAAAAGCACCATTTGCATGCACATCAGGTGGTTTTGCAGAAAACTTCATCCGCGTCTACCAAAAGATGCATGTGCATGCTTAAAACGCGTTTTCGCACGAATCCGTGCGCGGGTGCTAAAAAGAGCAGCATCGGCATGCTTAGCACGTTGTTTGGTAGAAATCCACGTGCGCGTTCTGCGAAAAGCACCATTTGCATGCACATCTTGTGGTTTTGCAGAAAACTTCAATCTCGTCTACCAAAAGATGCATGTGCATGCTTAAAACGCGTTTTCGCACAAATCCGTGCGCGGGTGCTAAAAAGAGCAGCATCGGCATGCTTAGCACGTCGTTTGGTAGAAATCCACGTGTGCGTTCTGCCAAGAGCACCATTTGCATGCACATCTTGTGGTTTTGCAGAAAACTTCATCCGCGTCTACCAAAAGATGCATGTGCATGCTTAAAACGCGTTTTCGCACAAATCCGTGCGCGGGTGCTAAAAAGAGCAGCATCGGCATGCTTAGCACGTTGTTTGGTAGAAATCCACGTGGGCGTTCTGCGAAAAGCACCATTTGCATGCACATCTTGTGGTTTTGCAGAAAACTTCAATCTCGTCTACCAAAAGATGCATGTGCATGCTTAAAACGCGTTTTCGCACGAATCCGTGCGCGGGTGCTAAAAAGAGCAGCATCGGCATGCTTAGCACGTTGTTTGGTAGAAATCCACGTGCGCGTTCTGCGAAAAGCACCATTTGCATGCACATCTTGTGGTTTTGCAGAAAACTTCAATCTCGTCTACCAAACGATGCATGTGCATGCTTAAAACGCGTTTTCGCACAAATGCGTGCGCGGGTGCTAAAAAGAGCAGCATCGGCATGCTTAGCACGTTGTTTGGTAGAAATCCACGTGGGCGTTCTGCGAAAAGCACCATTTGCATGCACATCTTGTGGTTTTGCAGAAAACTTCAATCTCGTCTACCAAAAGATGCATGTGCATGCTTAAAACGCGTTTTCGCACGAATCCGTGCGCGGGTGCTAAAAAGAGCAGCATCGGCATGCTTAGCACGTTGTTTGGTAGAAATCCACGTGCGCGTTCTGCGAAAAGCACCATTTGCATGCACATCTTGTGGTTTTGCAGAAAACTTCAATCTCGCCTACCAAAAGATGCAAGTGCATGCTTAAAACGCGTTTTCGCACGAATCCGTGCGCGGGTGCTAAAAAGAGCAGCATCGGCATGCTTAGCACGTTGTTTGGTAGAAATCCACGTGTGCGTTCTGCCAAGAGCACCATTTGCATGCACATCTTGTGGTTTTGCAGAAAACTTCATCCGCGTCTACCAAAAGATGCATGTGCATGCTTAAAACGCGTTTTCGCACGAATCCGTGCGCGGGTGCTAAAAAGAGCTGCATCGGCATGCTTAGCACGTTGTTTGGTAGAAATCCACGTGCGCGTTCTGCGAAAAGCACCATTTGCATGCACATCTTGTGGTTTTGCAGAAAACTTCAATCTCGTCTACCAAAAGATGCATGTGCATGCTTAAAACGCGTTTTCGCACGAATCCGTGCGCGGGTGCTAAAAAGAGCAGCATCGACATGCTTAGCACGTTGTTTGGTAGAAATCCACGTGCGCGTTCTGCGAAAAGCACCATTTGCATGCACATCTTGTGGTTTTGCAGAAAACTTCAATCTCGTCTACCAAAAGATGCATGTGCATGCTTAAAACGCGTTTTCGCACAAATCCGTGCGCGGGTGCTAAAAAGAGCAGCATCGGCATGCTTTGCACGTCGTTTGGTAGAAATCCACGTGCGCGTTCTGCCAAGAGCACCATTTGCATGCACATCTTGTGGTTTTGCAGAAAACTTCATCCGCGTCTACCAAAAGATGCATGTGCATGCTTAAAACGCGTTTTCGCACGAATACGTGCGTGGGTGCTAAAAAGAGCAGCATCGGCATGCTTAGCACGTCGTTTGGTAGAAATCCACGTGCGCGTTCTGCCAAAAGCACCATTTGCATGCACATCAGGTGGTTTTGCAGAAAACTTCATCCGCGTCTACCAAAAGATGCATGTGCATGCTTAAAACGCGTTTTCGCACGAATCCGTGCGCGGGTGCTAAAAAGAGCAGCATCGGCATGCTTAGCACGTTGTTTGGTAGAAATCCACGTGCGCGTTCTGCGAAAAGCACCATTTGCATGCACATCTTGTGGTTTTGCAGAAAACTTCAATCTCGTCTACCAAAAGATGCATGTGCATGCTTAAAACGCGTTTTCGCACAAATCCGTGCGCGGGTGCTAAAAAGAGCAGCATCGGCATGCTTTGCACGTCGTTTGGTAGAAATCCACGTGCGCGTTCTGCCAAGAGCACCATTTGCATGCACATCTTGTGGTTTTGCAGAAAACTTCATCCGCGTCTACCAAAAGATGCATGTGCATGCTTAAAACGCGTTTTCGCACGAATACGTGCGTGGGTGCTAAAAAGAGCAGCATCGGCATGCTTAGCACGTCGTTTGGTAGAAATCCACGTGCGCGTTCTGCCAAAAGCACCATTTGCATGCACATCAGGTGGTTTTGCAGAAAACTTCAATCTCGTCTACCAAAAGATGCATGTGCATGCTTAAAACGCGTTTTCGCACGAATCCCTGCGCGGGTGCTAAAAAGAGCAGCATCGGCATGCTTAGCACGTTGTTTGGTAGAAATCCACGTGCGCGTTCTGCGAAAAGCACCATTTGCATGCACATCTTGTGGTTTTGCAGAAAACTTCAATCTCGTCTACCAAAAGATGCATGTGCATGCTTAAAACGCGTTTTCGCACGAATCCGTGCGCGGGTGCTAAAAAGAGCAGCATCGGCATGCTTAGCACGTTGTTTGGTAGAAATCCACGTGCGCGTTCTGCGAAAAGCACCATTTGCATGCACATCTTGTGGTTTTGCAGAAAACTTCAATCTCGTCTACCAAAAGATGCATGTGCATGCTTAAAACGCGTTTTCGCACGAATCCGTGCGCGGGTGCTAAAAAGAGCAGCATCGGCATGCTTAGCACGTTGTTTGGTAGAAATCCACGTGCGCGTTCTGCGAAAAGCACCATTTGCATGCACATCTTGTGGTTTTGCAGAAAACTTCAATCTCGTCTACCAAAAGATGCATGTGCATGCTTAAAACGCGTTTTCGCACAAATCCGTGCGCGGGTGCTAAAAAGAGCAGCATCGGCATGCTTAGCACGTTGTTTGGTAGAAATCCACGTGGGCGTTCTGCGAAAAGCACCATTTGCATGCACATCTTGTGGTTTTGCAGAAAACTTCAATCTCGTCTACCAAAAGATGCATGTGCATGCTTAAAACGCGTTTTCGCACGAATCCGTGCGCGGGTGCTAAAAAGAGCAGCATCGGCATGCTTAGCACGTTGTTTGGTAGAAATCCACGTGCGCGTTCTGCGAAAAGCACCATTTGCATGCACATCTTGTGGTTTTGCAGAAAACTTCAATCTCGTCTACCAAAAGATGCAAGTGCATGCTTAAAACGCGTTTTCGCACGAATCCGTGCACGGGTGCTAAAAAGAGCAGCATCGGCATGCTTAGCACGTTGTTTGGTAGAAATCCACGTGTGCGTTCTGCCAAGAGCACCATTTGCATGCACATCTTGTGGTTTTGCAGAAAACTTCATCCGCGTCTACCAAAAGATGCATGTGCATGCTTAAAACGCGTTTTCGCACGAATCCGTGCGCGGGTGCTAAAAAGAGCTGCATCGGCATGCTTAGCACGTTGTTTGGTAGAAATCCACGTGCGCGCTCTGCGAAAAGCACCATTTGCATGCACATCTTGTGGTTTTGCAGAAAACTTCAATCTCGTCTACCAAAAGATGCATGTGCAAGCTTAAAACGCGTTTTCGCACGAATCCGTGCGCGGGTGCTAAAAAGAGCAGCATCGGCATGCTTAGCACGTTGTTTGGTAGAAATCCACGTGCGCGTTCTGCGAAAAGCACCATTTGCATGCACATCTTGTGGTTTTGCAGAAAACTTCAATCTCGTCTACCAAAAGATGCATGTGCATGCTTAAAACGCGTTTTCGCACAAATCCGTGCGCGGGTGCTAAAAAGAGCAGCATCGGCATGCTTTGCACGTCGTTTGGTAGAAATCCACGTGCGCGTTCTGCCAAGAGCACCATTTGCATGCACATCTTGTGGTTTTGCAGAAAACTTCATCCGCGTCTACCAAAAGATGCATGTGCATGCTTAAAACGCGTTTTCGCACGAATCCGTGCGTGGGTGCTAAAAAGAGCAGCATCGGCATGCTTAGCACGTCGTTTGGTAGAAATCCACGTGCGCGTTCTGCCAAAAGCACCATTTGCATGCACATCAGGTGGTTTTGCAGAAAACTTCATCCGCGTCTACCAAAAGATGCATGTGCATGCTTAAAACGCGTTTTCGCACGAATCCGTGCGCGGGTGCTAAAAAGAGCAGCATCGGCATGCTTAGCACGTTGTTTGGTAGAAATCCACGTGCGCGTTCTGCGAAAAGCACCATTTGCATGCACATCTTGTGGTTTTGCAGAAAACTTCAATCTCGTCTACCAAAAGATGCATGTGCATGCTTAAAACGCGTTTTCGCACAAATCCGTGCGCGGGTGCTAAAAAGAGCAGCATCGGCATGCTTAGTACGTCGTTTGGTAGAAATCCACGTGTGCGTTCTGCCAAGAGCACCATTTGCATGCACATCTTGTGGTTTTGCAGAAAACTTCATCCGCGTCTACCAAAAGATGCATGTGCATGCTTAAAACGCGTTTTCGCACAAATCCGTGCGCGGGTGCTAAAAAGAGCAGCATCGGCATGCTTAGCACGTTGTTTGGTAGAAATCCACGTGGGCGTTCTGCGAAAAGCACCATTTGCATGCACATCTTGTGGTTTTGCAGAAAACTTCAATCTCGTCTACCAAAAGATGCATCATCATCATCATCATCATCAGCCTGATTACGCCCACTGCAGGGCAAAGGCCTCTCCCATACTTCTCCAACTACCCCGGTCATGTACTAATTGTGGCCATGTTGACCCTCCAAACTTCCTAATCTCATCTGCCCACCTAACTTTCTGTCGCCCCCTGCTACGCTTCCCTTCCCTCGGAATCCAGTCCGTAACCCTTAATGACCATCGGTTATCTTCCCTCCTCATTACATGTCCTGCCCATGCCCATTTCTTTTTCTTGATTTCAACTAAGATGTCATTAACGCGCGTTTGTTCCCTCACCCAATCTGCTCTTTTCTTATCCCTTAACGTTACACCTATCATTTTTCTTTCCATAGCTCGTTGCGTCGTCCTCAATTTAAGTAGAACCCTTTTCGTAAGCCTCCAGGTTTCTGCCCCGTACGTGAGTACTGGTAAGACACAGCTGTTATACACTTTTCTCTTGAGGGATAATGGCAACCTGCTGTTCATGATCTGCGAATGCCTGCCAAACGCACCCCAGCCCATTCTTATTCTTCTGATTATTTCACTCTCATGATCTGGATCAGCAGTCACTACCTGTCCTAAGTAGATGTATTCTCTTACCACTTCCAGTGCCTCGCTTCCTATCGTAAACTGCTGTTCCCTTCCGAGACTGTTAAACATTACTTTAGTTTTCTGCAGATTCATTTTTAGTCCCACCCTTCTGCTCTGCCTCTCCAGATCAGTGAGCATGCATTGCAGTTGGTCCCCTGAGTTACTAAGCAAGGCAATATCATCAGCGAAGCGCAAGTTACTAAGGTATTCTCCATTTACTCTTATCCCCAATTCTTCCCAATCCAGGTCTCTGAATACCTCCTGTAAACACGCTGTGAATAGCATTGGAGAGATCGTATCTCCCTGCCTGACGCCTTTCTTTATTGGGATTTTGTTGCTTTCTTTATGGAGGAGTACAGTGGCTGTGGAGCCGCTATAGATATCTTTCAGTATTTTTACATATGGCTCGTCTACACCCTGATTCCGCAATGCCTCCATGACTGCTGAGGTTTCGACTGAATCAAACGCTTTCTCGTAATCAATGAAAGCTATATATAATGGTTGGTTATATTCCGCACATTTCTCTATCACCTGATTGATAGTGTGAATATGATCTATTGTTGAGTAGCCTTTACGGAATCCTGCCTGGTCCTTTGGTTGACGGAAGTCTAAGGTGTTCCGGATTCTATTTGCAATTACCTTAGTAAATACTTTGTAGGCAACGGACAGTAAGCTGATCGGTCTATAATTTTTCAAGTCTTTGGCGTCGCCTTTCTTATGGATTAGGATTATGTTAGCGTTCTTCCAAGATTCCGGTACGCTCGAGGTCTTGAGGCATTGCGTATAGAGGCTGGCCAGTTTTTCTAGAACAATCTGCCCACCATCCTTCAGCAAATCTGCTGTTACCTGATCCTCCCCAGCTGCCTTCCCCCTTTGCATAGCTCCCAAGGTGCATGTGCATGCTTAAAACGCGTTTTCGCACGAATCCGTGCGCGGGTGCTAAAAAGAGCAGCATCGGCATGCTTAGCACGTTGTTTGGTAGAAATCCACGTGCGCGTTCTGCGAAAAGCACCATTTGCATGCACATCTTGTGGTTTTGCAGAAAACTTCAATCTCGTCTACCAAAAGATGCATGTGCATGCTTAAAACGCGTTTTCGCACAAATCCGTGCGCGGGTGCTAAAAAGAGCAGCATCGGCATGGTTTGCACGTCGTTTGGTAGAAATCCACGTGCGCGTTCTGCCAAGAGCACCATTTGCATGCACATCTTGTGGTTTTGCAGAAAACTTCATCCGCGTCTACCAAAAGATGCATGTGCATGCTTAAAACGCGTTTTCGCACGAATCCGTGCGTGGGTGCTAAAAAGAGCAGCATCGGCATGCTTAGCACGTCGTTTGGTAGAAATCCACGTGCGCGTTCTGCCAAAAGCACCATTTGCATGCACATCAGGTGGTTTTGCAGAAAACTTCATCCGCGTCTACCAAAAGATGCATGTGCATGCTTAAAACGCGTTTTCGCACGAATCCGTGCGCGGGTGCTAAAAAGAGCCGCATCGGCATGCTTAGCACGTTGTTTGGTAGAAATCCACGTGCGCGTTCTGCGAAAAGCACCATTTGCATGCACATCTTGTGGTTTTGCAGAAAACTTCAATCTCGTCTACCAAAAGATGCATGTGCATGCTTAAAACGCATTTTCGCACGAATCCGTGCGCGGGTGCTAAAAAGAGCAGCATCGGCATGCTTAGCACGTTGTTTGGTAGAAATCCACGTGCGCGTTCTGCGAAAAGCACCATTTGCATGCACATCTTGTGGTTTTGCAGAAAACTTCAATCTCGTCTACCAAAAGATGCATGTGCATGCTTAAAACGCGTTTTCGCACGAATCCGTGCGCGGGTGCTAAAAAGAGCAGCATCGGCATGCTTAGCACGTTGTTTGGTAGAAATCCACGTGTGCGTTCTGCCAAGAGCACCATTTGCATGCACATCTTGTGGTTTTGCAGAAAACTTCATCCGCGTCTACCAAAAGATGCATGTGCATGCTTAAAACGCGTTTTCGCACGAATCCGTGCGCGGGTGCTAAAAAGAGCTGCATCGGCATGCTTAGCACGTTGTTTGGTAGAAATCCACGTGCGCGTTCTGCGAAAAGCACCATTTGCATGCACATCTTGTGGTTTTGCAGAAAACTTCAATCTCGTCTACCAAAAGATGCATGTGCATGCTTAAAACGCGTTTTCGCACGAATCCGTGCGCGGGTGCTAAAAAGAGCAGCATCGGCATGCTTAGCACGTTGTTTGGTAGAAATCCACGTGCGCGTTCTGCGAAAAGCACCATTTGCATGCACATCTTGTGGTTTTGCAGAAAACTTCAATCTCGTCTACCAAAAGATGCATGTGCATGCTTAAAACGCGTTTTCGCACAAATCCGTGCGCGGGTGCTAAAAAGAGCAGCATAAGTATGCTTAGCACGTTGTTTGGTAGAAATCCACGTGTGCGTTCTGCCAAGAGCACCATTTGCATGCACATCTTGTGGTTTTGCAGAAAACTTCATCCGCGTCTACCAAAAGATGCATGTGCATGCTTAAAACGCGTTTTCGCACGAATCCGTGCGCGGGTGCTAAAAAGAGCTGCATCGGCATGCTTAGCACGTTGTTTGGTAGAAATCCACGTGCGCGTTCTGCGAAAAGCACCATTTGCATGCACATCTTGTGGTTTTGCAGAAAACTTCAATCTCGTCTACCAAAAGATGCATGTGCATGCTTAAAACGCGTTTTCGCACGAATCCGTGCGCGGGTGCTAAAAAGAGCAGCATCGGCATGCTTAGCACGTTGTTTGGTAGAAATCCACGTGCGCGTTCTGCGAAAAGCACCATTTGCATGCACATCTTGTGGTTTTGCAGAAAACTTCAATCTCGTCTACCAAAAGATGCATGTGCATGCTTAAAACGCGTTTTCGCACAAATCCGTGCGCGGGTGCTAAAAAGAGCAGCATAGGCATGCTTAGCACGTTGTTTGGTAGAAATCCACGTGGGCGTTCTGCGAAAAGCACCATTTGCATGCACATCTTGTGGTTTTGCAGAAAACTTCAATCTCGTCTACCAAAAGATGCATGTGCATGCTTAAAACGCGTTTTCGCACGAATCCGTGCGCGGGTGCTAAAAAGAGCAGCATCGGCATGCTTAGCACGTTGTTTGGTAGAAATCCACGTGCGCGTTCTGCGAAAAGCACCATTTGCATGCACATCTTGTGGTTTTGCAGAAAACTTCAATCTCATCTACCAAAAGATGCATGTGCATGCTTAAAACGCGTTTTCGCACGAATCCGTGCGCGGGTGCTAAAAAGAGCAGCATCGGCATGCTTAGCACGTTGTTTGGTAGAAATCCACGTGCGCGTTCTGCGAAAAGCACCATTTGCATGCACATCTTGTGGTTTTGCAGAAAACTTCAATCTCGTCTACCAAAAGATGCATGTGCATGCTTAAAACGCGTTTTCGCACGAATCCGTGCGTGGGTGCTAAAAAGAGCAGCATCGGCATGCTTAGCACGTTGTTTGGTAGAAATCCACGTGCGCGTTCTGCGAAAAGCACCATTTGCATGCACATCTTGTGGTTTTGCAGAAAACTTCAATCTCGTCTACCAAAAGATGCATGTGCATGCTTAAAACGCGTTTTCGCACAAATCCGTGCGCGGGTGCTAAAAAGAGCAGCATCGGCATGCTTAGCACGTTGTTTGGTAGAAATCCACGTGTGCGTTCTGCCAAGAGCACCATTTGCATGCACATCTTGTGGTTTTGCAGAAAACTTCATCCGCGTCTACCAAAAGATGCATGTGCATGCTTAAAACGCGTTTTCGCACGAATCCGTGCGCGGGTGCTAAAAAGAGCTGCATCGGCATGCTTAGCACGTTGTTTGGTAGAAATCCACGTGCGCGTTCTGCGAAAAGCACCATTTGCATGCACATCTTGTGGTTTTGCAGAAAACTTCAATCTCGTCTACCAAAAGATGCATGTGCATGCTTAAAACGCGTTTTCGCACGAATCCGTGCGCGGGTGCTAAAAAGAGCAGCATCGGCATGCTTAGCACGTTGTTTGGTAGAAATCCACGTGCGCGTTCTGCGAAAAGCACCATTTGCATGCACATCTTGTGGTTTTGCAGAAAACTTCAATCTCGTCTACCAAAAGATGCATGTGCATGCTTAAAACGCGTTTTCGCACAAATCCGTGCGCGGGTGCTAAAAAGAGCAGCATAGGCATGCTTAGCACGTTGTTTGGTAGAAATCCACGTGGGCGTTCTGCGAAAAGCACCATTTGCATGCACATCTTGTGGTTTTGCAGAAAACTTCAATCTCGTCTACCAAAAGATGCATGTGCATGCTTAAAACGCGTTTTCGCACGAATCCGTGCGCGGGTGCTAAAAAGAGCAGCATCGGCATGCTTAGCACGTTGTTTGGTAGAAATCCACGTGCGCGTTCTGCGAAAAGCACCATTTGCATGCACATCTTGTGGTTTTGCAGAAAACTTCAATCTCATCTACCAAAAGATGCATGTGCATGCTTAAAACGCGTTTTCGCACGAATCCATGCGCGGGTGCTAAAAAGAGCAGCATCGGCATGCTTAGCACGTTGTTTGGTAGAAATCCACGTGCGCGTTCTGCGAAAAGCACCATTTGCATGCACATCTTGTGGTTTTGCAGAAAACTTCAATCTCGTCTACCAAAAGATGCATGTGCATGCTTAAAACGCGTTTTCGCACGAATCCGTGCGTGGGTGCTAAAAAGAGCAGCATCGGCATGCTTAGCACGTTTTTTGGTAGAAATCCACGTGCGCGTTCTGCGAAAAGCACCATTTGCATGCACATCTTGTGGTTTTGCAGAAAACTTCAATCTCGTCTACCAAAAGATGCATGTGCATGCTTAAAACGCGTTTTCGCACAAATCCGTGCGCGGGTGCTAAAAAGAGCAGCATCGGCATGCTTAGCACGTTGTTTGGTAGAAATCCACGTGGGCGTTCTGCGAAAAGCACCATTTGCATGCACATCTTGTGGTTTTGCAGAAAACTTCAATCTCGTCTACCAAAAGATGCATGTGCATGCTTAAAACGCGTTTTCGCACGAATCCGTGCGCGGGTGCTAAAAAGAGCAGCATCGGCATGCTTAGCACGTTGTTTGGTAGAAATCCACGTGCGCGTTCTGCGAAAAGCACCATTTGCATGCACATCTTGTGGTTTTGCAGAAAACTTCAATCTCGTCTACCAAAAGATGCAAGTGCATGCTTAAAACGCGTTTTCGCACGAATCCGTGCGCGGGTGCTAAAAAGAGCAGCATCGGCATGCTTAGCACGTTGTTTGGTAGAAATCCACGTGTGCGTTCTGCCAAGAGCACCATTTGCATGCACATCTTGTGGTTTTGCAGAAAACTTCATCCGCGTCTACCAAAAGATGCATGTGCATGCTTAAAACGCGTTTTCGCACGAATCCGTGCGCGGGTGCTAAAAAGAGCTGCATCGGCATGCTTAGCACGTTGTTTGGTAGAAATCCACGTGCGCGTTCTGCGAAAAGCACCATTTGCATGCACATATTGTGGTTTTGCAGAAAACTTCAATCTCGTCTACCAAAAGATGCATGTGCATGCTTAAAACGCGTTTTCGCACGAATCCGTGCGCGGGTGCTAAAAAGAGCAGCATCGGCATGCTTAGCACGTTGTTTGGTAGAAATCCGCGTGCGCGTTCTGCGAAAAGCACCATTTGCATGCACATCTTGTGGTTTTGCAGAAAACTTCAATCTCGTCTACCAAAAGATGCATGTGCATGCTTAAAACGCGTTTTCGCACAAATCCGTGCGCGGGTGCTAAAAAGAGCAGCATCGGCATGCTTTGCACGTCGTTTGGTAGAAATCCACGTGCGCGTTCTGCCAAGAGCACCATTTGCATGCACATCTTGTGGTTTTGCAGAAAACTTCATCCGCGTCTACCAAAAGATGCATGTGCATGCTTAAAACGCGTTTTCGCACGAATCCGTGCGTGGGTGCTAAAAAGAGCAGCATCGGCATGCTTAGCACGTCGTTTGGTAGAAATCCACGTGCGCGTTCTGCCAAAAGCACCATTTGCATGCACATCAGGTGGTTTTGCAGAAAACTTCATCCGCGTCTACCAAAAGATGCATGTGCATGCTTAAAACGCGTTTTCGCACGAATCCGTGCGCGGGTGCTAAAAAGAGCAGCATCGGCATGCTTAGCACGTTGTTTGGTAGAAATCCACGTGCGCGTTCTGCGAAAAGCACCATTTGCATGCACATCTTGTGGTTTTGCAGAAAACTTCAATCTCGTCTACCAAAAGATGCATGTGCATGCTTAAAACGCGTTTTCGCACGAATCCGTGCGCGGGTGCTAAAAAGAGCAGCATCGGCATGCTTAGCACGTTGTTTGGTAGAAATCCACGTGCGCGTTCTGCGAAAAGCACCATTTGCATGCACATCTTGTGGTTTTGCAGAAAACTTCAATCTCGTCTACCAAAAGATGCATGTGCATGCTTAAAACGCGTTTTCGCACAAATCCGTGCGCGGGTGCTAAAAAGAGCAGCATCGGCATGCTTAGCACGTTGTTTGGTAGAAATCCACGTGGGCGTTCTGCGAAAAGCACCATTTGCGTGCACATCTTGTGGTTTTGCAGAAAACTTCAATCTCGTCTACCAAAAGATGCATGTGCATGCTTAAAACGCGTTTTTGCACGAATCCGTGCGCGGGTGCTAAAAAGAGCAGCATCGGCATGCTTAGCACGTTGTTTGGTAGAAATCCACGTGCGCGTTCTGCGAAAAGCACCATTTGCATGCACATTTTGTGGTTTTGCAGAAAACTTCAATCTCATCTACCAAAAGATGCATGTGCATGCTTAAAACGCGCTTTCGCACGAATCCGTGCGCGGCTGTTAAAAAGAGCAGCATCGGCATGCTTAGCACGTTGTTTGGTAGAAATCCACGTGCGCGTTCTGCGAAAAGCACCATTTGCATGCACATCTTGTGGTTTTGCAGAAAACTTCAATCTCGTCTACCAAAAGATGCATGTGCATGCTTAAAACGCGTTTTCGCACGAATCCGTGCGCGGGTGCTAAAAAGAGCAGCATCGGCATGCTTAGCACGTTGTTTGGTAGAAATCCACGTGCGCGTTCTGCGAAAAGCACCATTTGCATGCACATCTTGTGGTTTTGCAGAAAACTTCAATCTCGTCTACCAAAAGATGCATGTGCATGCTTAAAACGCGTTTTCGCACGAATCCGTGCGTGGGTGCTAAAAAGAGCAGCATCGGCATGCTTAGCACGTTGTTTGGTAGAAATCCACGTGCGCGTTCTGCGAAAAGCACCATTTGCATGCACATCTTGTGGTTTTGCAGAAAACTTCAATCTCGTCTACCAAAAGATGCATGTGCATGCTTAAAACGCGTTTTCGCACGAATCCGTGCGCGGGTGCTAAAAAGAGCAGCATCGGCATGCTTAGCACGTTGTTTGGTAGAAATCCACGTGCGCGTTCTGCGAAAAGCACCATTTGCATGCACATCTTGTGGTTTTGCAGAAAACTTCAATCTCGTCTACCAAAAGATGCATGTGCATGCTTAAAACGCGTTTTCGCACGAATCCGTGCGCGGGTGCTAAAAAGAGCAGCATCGGCATGCTTAGCACGTTGTTTGGTAGAAATCCACGTGCGCGTTCTGCGAAAAGCACCATTTGCATGCACATCTTGTGGTTTTGCAGAAAACTTCAATCTCGTCTACCAAAAGATGCATGTGCATGCTTAAAACGCGTTTTCGCACAAATCCGTCCGCGGGTGCTAAAAAGAGCAGCATCGGCATGCTTAGCACGTTGTTTGGTAGAAATCCACGTGCGCGTTCTGCGAAAAGCACCATTTGCATGCACATCTTGTGGTTTTGCAGAAAACTTCAATCTCGTCTACCAAAAGATGCATGTGCATGCTTAAAACGCGTTTTCGCACGAATCCGTGCGCGGGTGCTAAAAAGAGCAGCATCGGCATGCTTAGCACGTTGTTTGGTAGAAATCCACGTGCGCGTTCTGCGAAAAGCACCATTTGCATGCACATCTTGTGGTTTTGCAGAAAACTTCAATCTCGTCTACCAAAAGATGCATGTGCATGCTTAAAACGCGTTTTCGCACGAATCCGTCCGCGGGTGCTAAAAAGAGCAGCATCGGCATGCTTAGCACGTTGTTTGGTAGAAATCCACGTGCGCGTTCTGCGAAAAGCACCATTTGCATGCACATCTTGTGGTTTTGCAGAAAACTTCAATCTCGTCTACCAAAAGATGCATGTGCATGCTTAAAACGCGTTTTCGCACAAATCCGTGCGCGGGTGCTAAAAAGAGCAGCATCGGCATGCTTAGCACGTTGTTTGGTAGAAATCCACGTGGGCGTTCTGCGAAAAGCACCATTTGCATGCACATCTTGTGGTTTTGCAGAAAACTTCAATCTCGTCTACCAAAAGATGCATGTGCATGCTTAAAACGCGTTTTCGCACGAATCCGTGCGCGGGTGCTAAAAAGAGCAGCATCGGCATGCTTAGCACGTTGTTTGGTAGAAATCCACGTGCGCGTTCTGCGAAAAGCACCATTTGCATGCACATCTTGTGGTTTTGCAGAAAACTTCAATCTCGTCTACCAAAAGATGCATGTGCATGCTTAAAACGCGTTTTCGCACAAATCCGTGCGCGGGTGCTAAAAAGAGCAGCATCGGCATGCTTAGCACGTTGTTTGGTAGAAATCCACGTGGGCGTTCTGCGAAAAGCACCATTTGCATGCACATCTTGTGGTTTTGCAGAAAACTTCAATCTCGTCTACCAAAAGATGCATGTGCATGCTTAAAACGCGTTTTCGCACGAATCCGTGCGCGGGTGCTAAAAAGAGCAGCATCGGCATGCTTAGCACGTTGTTTGGTAGAAATCCACGTGCGCGTTCTGCGAAAAGCACCATTTGCATGCACATCTTGTAGTTTTGCAGAAAACTTCAATCTCATCTACCAAAAGATGCATGTGCATGCTTAAAACGCGTTTTCGCACGAATCCGTGCACGGGTGCTAAAAAGAGCAGCATCGGCATGCTTAGCACGTTGTTTGGTAGAAATCCACGTGCGCGTTCTGCGAAAAGCACCATTTGCATGCACATCTTGTGGTTTTGCAGAAAACTTCAATCTCGTCTACCAAAAGATGCATGTGCATGCTTAAAACGCGTTTTCGCACGAATCCGTGCGCGGGTGCTAAAAAGAGCAGCATCGGCATGCTTAGCACGTTGTTTGGTAGAAATCCACGTGCGCGTTCTGCGAAAAGCACCATTTGCATGCACATCTTGTGGTTTTGCAGAAAACTTCGATCTCGTCTACCAAAAGATGCATGTGCATGCTTAAAACGCGTTTTCGCACAAATCCGTGCGCGGGTGCTAAAAAGAGCAGCATCGGCATGCTTAGCACGTTGTTTGGTAGAAATCCACGTGGGCGTTCTGCGAAAAGCACCATTTGCATGCACATTTTGTGGTTTTGCAGAAAACTTCAATCTCGTCTACCAAAAGATGCATGTGCATGCTTAAAACGCGTTTTCGCACGAATCCGTGCGCGGGTGCTAAAAAGAGCAGCATCGGCATGCTTAGCACGTTGTTTGGTAGAAATCCACGTGGGCGTTCTGCGAAAAGCACCATTTGCATGCACATCTTGTGGTTTTGCAGAAAACTTCAATCTCGTCTACCAAAAGATGCATGTGCATGCTTAAAACGCGTTTTCGCACGAATCCGTGCGCGGGTGCTAAAAAGAGCAGCATCGGCATGCTTAGCACGTTGTTTGGTAGAAATCCACGTGCGCGTTCTGCGAAAAGCACCATTTGCATGCACATCTTGTGGTTATGCAGAAAACTTCAATCTCGTCAACCAAAAGATGCATGTGCATGCTTAAAACGCGTTTTCGCACAAATCCGTGCGCGGGTGCTAAAAAGAGCAGCATCGGCATGCTTAGCACGTTGTTTGGTAGAAATCCACGTGGGCGTTCTGCGAAAAGTACCATTTGCATGCACATCTTGTGGTTTTGCAGAAAACTTCAATCTCGTCTACCAAAAGATGCATGTGCATGCTTAAAGCGCGTTTTCGCACGAATCCGTGCGCGGGTGCTAAAAAGAGCAGCATCGGCATGCTTAGCACGTTGTTTGGTAGAAATCCACGTGCGCGTTCTGCGAAAAGCACCATTTGCATGCACATCTTGTGGTTTTGCAGAAAACTTCAATCTCGTCTACCAAAAGATGCATGTGCATGCTTAAAACGCGTTTTCGCACAAATCCGTGCGCGGGTGCTAAAAAGAGCAGCATCGGCATGCTTAGCACGTTGTTTGGTAGAAATCCACGTGGGCGTTCTGCGAAAAGCACCATTTGCATGCACATATTGTGGTTTTGCAGAAAACTTCAATCTCGTCTACCAAAAGATGCATGTGCATGCTTAAAACGCGTTTTCGCACGAATCCGTGCGCGGGTGCTAAAAAGAGCAGCATCGGCATGCTTAGCACGTTGTTTGGTAGAAATCCACGTGCGCGTTCTGCGAAAAGCACCATTTGCATGCACATCTTGTGGTTTTGCAGAAAACTTCAATCTCGTCTACCAAAAGATGCATGTGCATGCTTAAAACGCGTTTTCGCACGAATCCGTGCGCGGGTGCTAAAAAGAGCAGCATCGGCATGCTTAGCACGTTGTTTGGTAGAAATCCACGTGCGCGTTCTGCGAAAAGCACCATTTGCATGCACATCTTGTGGTTTTGCAGAAAACTTCAATCTCGTCTACCAAAAGATGCATGTGCATGCTTAAAACGCGTTTTCGCACGAATCCGTGCGCGGGTGCTAAAAAGAGCAGCATCGGCATGCTTAGCACGTTGTTTGGTAGAAATCCACGTGGGCGTTCTGCGAAAAGCACCATTTGCATGCACATCTTGTGGTTTTGCAGAAAACTTCAATCTCGTCTACCAAAAGATGCATGTGCATGCTTAAAACGCGTTTTCGCACAAATCCGTGCGCGGGTGCTAAAAAGAGCAGCATCGGCATGCTTAGCACGTTGTTTGGTAGAAATCCACGTGCGCGTTCTGCGAAAAGCACCATTTGCATGCACATCTTGTGGTTTTGCAGAAAACTTCAATCTCGTCTACCAAAAGATGCATGTGCATGCATAAAACGCGTTTTCGCACAAATCCGTGCGCGGGTGCTAAAAAGAGCAGCATCGGCATGCTTAGCACGTCGTTTGGTAGAAATCCACGTGTGCGTTCTGCCAAGAGCACCATTTGCATGCACATCTTGTGGTTTTGCAGAAAACTTCATCCGCGTCTACCAAAAGATGCATGTGCATGCTTAAAACGCGTTTTCGCACAAATCCGTGCGCGGGTGCTAAAAAGAGCAGCATCGGCATGCTTAGCACGTTGTTTGGTAGAAATCCACGTGGGCGTTCTGCGAAAAGCACCATTTGCATGCACATCTTGTGGTTTTGCAGAAAACTTCAATCTCGTCTACCAAAAGATGCATGTGCATGCTTAAAACGCGTTTTCGCACGAATCCGTGCGCAGGTGCTAAAAAGAGCAGCATCGGCATGCTTAGCACGTTGTTTGGTAGAAATCCACGTGCGCGTTCTGCGAAAAGCACCATTTGCATGCACATCTTGTGGTTTTGCAGAAAACTTCAATCTCGTCTACCAAAAGATGCATGTGCATGCTTAAAACGCGTTTTCGCACAAATCCGTGCGCGGGTGCTAAAAAGAGCAGCATCGGCATGCTTAGCACGTTGTTTGGTAGAAATCCACGTGGGCGTTCTGCGAAAAGCACCATTTGCATGCACATCTTGTGGTTTTGCAGAAAACTTCAATCTCGTCTACCAAAAGATGCATGTGCATGCTTAAAACGCGTTTTCGCACGAATCCGTGCGCGGGTGCTAAAAAGAGCAGCATCGGCATGCTTAGCACGTTGTTTGGTAGAAATCCACGTGCGCGTTCTGCGAAAAGCACCATTTGCATGCACATCTTGTGGTTTTGCAGAAAACTTCATCCGCGTCTACCAAAAGATGCATGTGCATGCTTAAAACGCGTTTTCGCACAAATCCGTGCGCGGGTGCTAAAAAGAGCAGCATCGGCATGCTTAGCACGTTGTTTGGTAGAAATCCACGTGGGCGTTCTGCGAAAAGCACCATTTGCATGCACATCTTGTGGTTTTGCAGAAAACTTCAATCTCGTCTACCAAAAGATGCATGTGCATGCTTAAAACGCGTTTTCGCACGAATCCGTGCGCAGGTGCTAAAAAGAGCAGCATCGGCATGCTTAGCACGTTGTTTGGTAGAAATCCACGTGCGCGTTCTGCGAAAAGCACCATTTGCATGCACATCTTGTGGTTTTGCAGAAAACTTCAATCTCGTCTACCAAAAGATGCATGTGCATGCTTAAAACGCGTTTTCGCACAAATCCGTGCGCGGGTGCTAAAAAGAGCAGCATCGGCATGCTTAGCACGTTGTTTGGTAGAAATCCACGTGGGCGTTCTGCGAAAAGCACCATTTGCATGCACATCTTGTGGTTTTGCAGAAAACTTCAATCTCGTCTACCAAAAGATGCATGTGCATGCTTAAAACGCGTTTTCGCACGAATCCGTGCGCGGGTGCTAAAAAGAGCAGCATCGGCATGCTTAGCACGTTGTTTGGTAGAAATCCACGTGCGCGTTCTGCGAAAAGCACCATTTGCATGCACATCTTGTGGTTTTGCAGAAAACTTCAATCTCATCTACCAAAAGATGCATGTGCATGCTTAAAACGCGTTTTCGCACGAATCCGTGCGTGGGTGCTAAAAAGAGCAGCATCGGCATGCTTAGCACGTTGTTTGGTAGAAATCCACGTGCGCGTTCTGCGAAAAGCACCATTTGCATGCACATCTTGTGGTTTTGCAGAAAACTTCAATCTCGTCTACCAAAAGATGCATGTGCATGCTTAAAACGCGTTTTCGCACGAATCCGTGCGCGGGTGCTAAAAAGAGCAGCATCGGCATGCTTAGCACGTTGTTTGGTAGAAATCCACGTGCGCGTTCTGCGAAAAGCACCATTTGCATGCACATCTTGTGGTTTTGCAGAAAACTTCAATCTCGTCTACCAAAAGATGCATGTGCATGCTTAAAACGCGTTTTCGCACGAATCCGTGCGCGGGTGCTAAAAAGAGCAGCATCGGCATGCTTAGCACGTTGTTTGGTAGAAATCCACGTGCGCGTTCTGCGAAAAGCACCATTTGCATGCACATCTTGTGGTTTTGCAGAAAACTTCAATCTCGTCTACCAAAAGATGCATGTGCATGCTTAAAACGCGTTTTCGCACAAATCCGTGCGCGGGTGCTAAAAAGAGCAGCATTGGCATGCTTAGCACGTTGTTTGGTAGAAATCCACGTGGGCGTTCTGCGAAAAGCACCATTTGCATGCACATCTTGTGGTTTTGCAGAAAACTTCAATCTCGTCTACCAAAAGATGCATGTGCATGCTTAAAACGCGTTTTCGCACGAATCCGTGCGCGGGTGCTAAAAAGAGCAGCATCGGCATGCTTAGCACGTTGTTTGGTAGAAATCCACGTGCGCGTTCTGCGAAAAGCACCATTTGCATGCACATCTTGTGGTTTTGCAGAAAACTTCAATCTCGTCTACCAAAAGATGCATGTGCATGCTTAAAACGCGTTTTCGCACGATTCCGTGCGCGGGTGCTAAAAAGAGCAGCATCGGCATGCTTAGCACGTTGTTTGGTAGAAATCCACGTGGGCGTTCTGCGAAAAGCACCATTTGCATGCACATCTTGTGGTTTTGCAGAAAACTTCAATCTCGTCTACCAAAGATGCATGTGCATGCTTAAAACGCATTTTCGCACGAATCCGTGCGCGGGTGCTAAAAAGAGCAGCATCGGCATGCTTAGCACGTTGTTTGGTAGAAATCCACGTGCGCGTTCTGCGAAAAGCACCATTTGCATGCACATCTTGTGGTTTTGCAGAAAACTTCAATCTCGTCTACCAAAAGATGCATGTGCATGCTTAAAACGCGTTTTCGCACGAATCCGTGCGCGGGTGCTAAAAAGAGCAGCATCGGCATGCTTAGCACGTTGTTTGGTAGAAATCCACGTGTGCGTTCTGCCAAGAGCACCATTTGCATGCACATCTTGTGGTTTTGCAGAAAACTTCATCCGCGTCTACCAAAAGATGCATGTGCATGCTTAAAACGCGTTTTCGCACGAATCCGTGCGCGGGTGCTAAAAAGAGCAGCATCGGCATGCTTAGCACGTTGTTTGGTAGAAATCCACGTGCGCGTTCTGCGAAAAGCACCATTTGCATGCACATCTTGTGGTTTTGCAGAAAACTTCAATCTCGTCTACCAAAAGATGCATCATCATCATCATCATCATCAGCCTGATTACGCCCACTGCAGGGCAAAGGCCTCTCCCATACTTCTCCAACTACCCCGGTCATGTACTAATTGTGGCCATGTTGACCCTCCAAACTTCCTAATCTCATCTGCCCACCTAACTTTCTGTCGCCCCCTGCTACGCTTCCCTTCCCTCGGAATCCAGTCCGTAACCCTTAATGACCATCGGTTATCTTCCCTCCTCATTACATGTCCTGCCCATGCCCATTTCTTTTTCTTGATTTCAACTAAGATGTCATTAACGCGCGTTTGTTCCCTCACCCAATCTGCTCTTTTCTTATCCCTTAACGTTACACCTATCATTTTTCTTTCCATAGCTCGTTGCGTCGTCCTCAATTTAAGTAGAACCCTTTTCGTAAGCCTCCAGGTTTCTGCCCCGTATGTGAGTACTGGTAAGACACAGCTGTTATACACTTTTCTCTTGAGGGATAATGGCAACCTGCTGTTCATGATCTGCGAATGCCTGCCAAACGCACCCCAGCCCATTCTTATTCTTCTGATTATTTCACTCTCATGATCTGGATCAGCAGTCACTACCTGTCCTAAGTAGATGTATTCTCTTACCACTTCCAGTGCCTCGCTACCTATCGTAAACTGCTGTTCCCTTCCGAGACTGTTAAACATTACTTTAGTTTTCTGCAGATTCATTTTTAGTCCCACCCTTCTGCTCTGCCTCTCCAGATCAGTGAGCATGCATTGCAGTTGGTCCCCTGAGTTACTAAGCAAGGCAATATCATCAGCGAAGCGCAAGTTACTAAGGTATTCTCCATTTACTCTTATCCCCAATTCTTCCCAATCCAGGTCTCTGAATACCTCCTGTAAACACGCTGTGAATAGCATTGGAGAGATCGTATCTCCCTGCCTGACGCCTTTCTTTATTGGGATTTTGTTGCTTTCTTTATGGAGGAGTACAGTGGCTGTGGAGCCGCTATAGATATCTTTCAGTATTTTTACATATGGCTCGTCTACACCCTGATTCCGCAATGCCTCCATGACTGCTGAGGTTTCGACTGAATCAAACGCTTTCTCGTAATCAATGAAAGCTATATATAATGGTTGGTTATATTCCGCACATTTCTCTATCACCTGATTGATAGTGTGAATATGATCTATTGTTGAGTAGCCTTTACGGAATCCTGCCTGGTCCTTTGGTTGACGGAAGTCTAAGGTGTTCCGGATTCTATTTGCAATTACCTTAGTAAATACTTTGTAGGCAACGGACAGTAAGCTGATCGGTCTATAATTTTTCAAGTCTTTGGCGTCGCCTTTCTTATGGATTAGGATTATGTTAGCGTTCTTCCAAGATTCCGGTACGCTCGAGGTCTTGAGGCATTGCGTATAGAGGCTGGCCAGTTTTTCTAGAACAATCTGCCCACCATCCTTCAGCAAATCTGCTGTTACCTGATCCTCCCCAGCTGCCTTCCCCCTTTGCATAGCTCCCAAGGTGCATGTGCATGCTTAAAACGCGTTTTCGCACGAATCCGTGCGCGGGTGCTAAAAAGAGCAGCATCGGCATGCTTAGCACGTTGTTTGGTAGAAATCCACGTGCGCGTTCTGCGAAAAGCACCATTTGCATGCACATCTTGTGGTTTTGCAGAAAACTTCAATCTCGTCTACCAAAAGATGCATGTGCATGCATAAAACGCGTTTTCGCACAAATCCGTGCGCGGGTGCTAAAAAGAGCAGCATCGGCATGCTTAGCACGTCGTTTGGTAGAAATCCACGTGTGCGTTCTGCCAAGAGCACCATTTGCATGCACATCTTGTGGTTTTGCAGAAAACTTCATCCGCGTCTACCAAAAGATGCATGTGCATGCTTAAAACGCGTTTTCGCACAAATCCGTGCGCGGGTGCTAAAAAGAGCAGCATCGGCATGCTTAGCACGTTGTTTGGTAGAAATCCACGTGGGCGTTCTGCGAAAAGCGCCATTTGCATGCACATCTTGTGGTTTTGCAGAAAACTTCAATCTCGTCTACCAAAAGATGCATGTGCATGCTTAAAACGCGTTTTCGCACGAATCCGTGCGCAGGTGCTAAAAAGAGCAGTATCGGCATGCTTAGCACGTTGTTTGGTAGAAATCCACGTGCGCGTTCTGCGAAAAGCACCATTTGCATGCACATCTTGTGGTTTTGCAGAAAACTTCAATCTCGTCTACCAAAAGATGCATGTGCATGCATAAAACGCGTTTTCGCACAAATCCGTGCGCGGGTGCTAAAAAGAGCAGCATCGGCATGCTTAGCACGTCGTTTGGTAGAAATCCACGTGTGCGTTCTGCCAAGAGCACCATTTGCATGCACATCTTGTGGTTTTGCAGAAAACTTCATCCGCGTCTACCAAAAGATGCATGTGCATGCTTAAAACGCGTTTTCGCACAAATCCGTGCGCGGGTGCTAAAAAGAGCAGCATCGGCATGCTTAGCACGTTGTTTGGTAGAAATCCACGTGGGCGTTCTGCGAAAAGCGCCATTTGCATGCACATCTTGTGGTTTTGCAGAAAACTTCAATCTCGTCTACCAAAAGATGCATGTGCATGCTTAAAACGCGTTTTCGCACGAATCCGTGCGCAGGTGCTAAAAAGAGCAGCATCGGCATGCTTAGCACGTTGTTTGGTAGAAATCCACGTGCGCGTTCTGCGAAAAGCACCATTTGCATGCACATCTTGTGGTTTTGCAGAAAACTTCAATCTCGTCTACCAAAAGATGCATGTGCATGCTTAAAACGCGTTTTCGCACAAATCCGTGCGCGGGTGCTAAAAAGAGCAGCATCGGCATGCTTAGCACGTTGTTTGGTAGAAATCCACGTGGGCGTTCTGCGAAAAGCACCATTTGCATGCACATCTTGTGGTTTTGCAGAAAACTTCAATCTCGTCTACCAAAAGATGCATGTGCATGCTTAAAACGCGTTTTCGCACGAATCCGTGCGCGGGTGCTAAAAAGAGCAGCATCGGCATGCTTAGCACGTTGTTTGGTAGAAATCCACGTGCGCGTTCTGCGAAAAGCACCATTTGCATGCACATCTTGTGGTTTTGCAGAAAACTTCATCCGCGTCTACCAAAAGATGCATGTGCATGCTTAAAACGCGTTTTCGCACAAATCCGTGCGCGGGTGCTAAAAAGAGCAGCATCGGCATGCTTAGCACGTTGTTTGGTAGAAATCCACGTGGGCGTTCTGCGAAAAGCACCATTTGCATGCACATCTTGTGGTTTTGCAGAAAACTTCAATCTCGTCTACCAAAAGATGCATGTGCATGCTTAAAACGCGTTTTCGCACGAATCCGTGCGCAGGTGCTAAAAAGAGCAGCATCGGCATGCTTAGCACGTTGTTTGGTAGAAATCCACGTGCGCGTTCTGCGAAAAGCACCATTTGCATGCACATCTTGTGGTTTTGCAGAAAACTTCAATCTCGTCTACCAAAAGATGCATGTGCATGCTTAAAACGCGTTTTCGCACAAATCCGTGCGCGGGTGCTAAAAAGAGCAGCATCGGCATGCTTAGCACGTTGTTTGGTAGAAATCCACGTGGGCGTTCTGCGAAAAGCACCATTTGCATGCACATCTTGTGGTTTTGCAGAAAACTTCAATCTCGTCTACCAAAAGATGCATGTGCATGCTTAAAACGCGTTTTCGCACGAATCCGTGCGCGGGTGCTAAAAAGAGCAGCATCGGCATGCTTAGCACGTTGTTTGGTAGAAATCCACGTGCGCGTTCTGCGAAAAGCACCATTTGCATGCACATCTTGTGGTTTTGCAGAAAACTTCAATCTCATCTACCAAAACATGCATGTGCATGCTTAAAACGCGTTTTCGCACGAATCCGTGCGTGGGTGCTAAAAAGAGCAGCATCGGCATGCTTAGCACGTTGTTTGGTAGAAATCCACGTGCGCGTTCTGCGAAAAGCACCATTTGCATGCACATCTTGTGGTTTTGCAGAAAACTTCAATCTCGTCTACCAAAAGATGCATGTGCATGCTTAAAACGCGTTTTCGCACGAATCCGTGCGCGGGTGCTAAAAAGAGCAGCCTCGGCATGCTTAGCACGTTGTTTGGTAGAAATCCACGTGCGCGTTCTGCGAAAAGCACCATTTGCATGCACATCTTGTGGTTTTGCAGAAAACTTCAATCTCGTCTACCAAAAGATGCATGTGCATGCTTAAAACGCGTTTTCGCACAAATCCGTGCGCGGGTGCTAAAAAGAGCAGCATCGGCATGCTTAGCACGTTGTTTGGTAGAAATCCACGTGGGCGTTCTGCGAAAAGCACCATTTGCATGCACATCTTGTGGTTTTGCAGAAAACTTCAATCTCGTCTACCAAAAGATGCATGTGCATGCTTAAAACGCGTTTTCGCACGAATCCGTGCGCGGGTGCTAAAAAGAGCAGCATCGGCATGCTTAGCACGTTGTTTGGTAGAAATCCACGTGCGCGTTCTGCGAAAAGCACCATTTGCATGCACATCTTGTGGTTTTGCAGAAAACTTCATCCGCGTCTACCAAAAGATGCATGTGCATGCTTAAAACGCGTTTTCGCACAAATCCGTGCGCGGGTGCTAAAAAGAGCAGCATCGGCATGCTTAGCACGTTGTTTGGTAGAAATCCACGTGGGCGTTCTGCGAAAAGCACCATTTGCATGCACATCTTGTGGTTTTGCAGAAAACTTCAATCTCGTCTACCAAAAGATGCATGTGCATGCTTAAAACGCGTTTTCGCACGAATCCGTGCGCAGGTGCTAAAAAGAGCAGCATCGGCATGCTTAGCACGTTGTTTGGTAGAAATCCACGTGCGCGTTCTGCGAAAAGCACCATTTGCATGCACATCTTGTGGTTTTGCAGAAAACTTCAATCTCGTCTACCAAAAGATGCATGTGCATGCTTAAAACGCGTTTTCGCACAAATCCGTGCGCGGGTGCTAAAAAGAGCAGCATTGGCATGCTTAGCACGTTGTTTGGTAGAAATCCACGTGGGCGTTCTGCGAAAAGTACCATTTGCATGCACATCTTGTGGTTTTGCAGAAAACTTCAATCTCGTCTACCAAAAGATGCATGTGCATGCTTAAAACGCGTTTTCGCACGAATCCGTGCGCGGGTGCTAAAAAGAGCAGCATCGGCATGCTTAGCACGTTGTTTGGTAGAAATCCACGTGCGCGTTCTGCGAAAAGCACCATTTGCATGCACATCTTGTGGTTTTGCAGAAAACTTCAATCTCGTCTACCAAAAGATGCATGTGCATGCTTAAAACGCGTTTTCGCACGATTCCGTGCGCGGGTGCTAAAAAGAGCAGCATCGGCATGCTTAGCACGTTGTTTGGTAGAAATCCACGTGGGCGTTCTGCGAAAAGCACCATTTGCATGCACATCTTGTGGTTTTGCAGAAAACTTCAATCTCGTCTACCAAAAGATGCATGTGCATGCTTAAAACGCATTTTCGCACGAATCCGTGCGCGGGTGCTAAAAAGAGCAGCATCGGCATGCTTAGCACGTTGTTTGGTAGAAATCCACGTGCGCGTTCTGCGAAAAGCACCATTTGCATGCACATCTTGTGGTTTTGCAGAAAACTTCAATCTTGTCTACCAAAAGATGCATGTGCATGCTTAAAACGCGTTTTCGCACGAATCCGTGCGCGGGTGCTAAAAAGAGCAGCATCGGCATGCTTAGCACGTTGTTTGGTAGAAATCCACGTGTGCGTTCTGCCAAGAGCACCATTTGCATGCACATCTTGTGGTTTTGCAGAAAACTTCATCCGCGTCTACCAAAAGATGCATGTGCATGCTTAAAACGCGTTTTCGCACGAATCCGTGCGCGGGTGCTAAAAAGAGCAGCATCGGCATGCTTAGCACGTTGTTTGGTAGAAATCCACGTGCGCGTTCTGCGAAAAGCACCATTTGCATGCACATCTTGTGGTTTTGCAGAAAACTTCAATCTCGTCTACCAAAAGATGCATCATCATCATCATCATCATCAGCCTGATTACGCCCACTGCAGGGCAAAGGCCTCTCCCATACTTCTCCAACTACCCCGGTCATGTACTAATTGTGGCCATGTTGACCCTCCAAACTTCCTAATCTCATCTGCCCACCTAACTTTCTGTCGCCCCCTGCTACGCTTCCCTTCCCTCGGAATCCAGTCCGTAACCCTTAATGACCATCGGTTATCTTCCCTCCTCATTACATGTCCTGCCCATGCCCATTTCTTTTTCTTGATTTCAACTAAGATGTCATTAACGCGCGTTTGTTCCCTCACCCAATCTGCTCTTTTCTTATCCCTTAACGTTACACCTATCATTTTTCTTTCCATAGCTCGTTGCGTCGTCCTCAATTTAAGTAGAACCCTTTTCGTAAGCCTCCAGGTTTCTGCCCCGTACGTGAGTACTGGTAAGACACAGCTGTTATACACTTTTCTCTTGAGGGATAATGGCAACCTGCTGTTCATGATCTGCGAATGCCTGCCAAACGCACCCCAGCCCATTCTTATTCTTCTGATTATTTCACTCTCATGATCTGGATCAGCAGTCACTACCTGTCCTAAGTAGATGTATTCTCTTACCACTTCCAGTGCCTCGCTACCTATCGTAAACTGCTGTTCCCTTCCGAGACTGTTAAACATTACTTTAGTTTTCTGCAGATTCATTTTTAGTCCCACCCTTCTGCTCTGCCTCTCCAGATCAGTGAGCATGCATTGCAGTTGGTCCCCTGAGTTACTAAGCAAGGCAATATCATCAGCGAAGCGCAAGTTACTAAGGTATTCTCCATTTACTCTTATCCCCAATTCTTCCCAATCCAGGTCTCTGAATACCTCCTGTAAACACGCTGTGAATAGCATTGGAGAGATCGTATCTCCCTGCCTGACGCCTTTCTTTATTGGGATTTTGTTGCTTTCTTTATGGAGGAGTACAGTGGCTGTGGAGCCGCTATAGATATCTTTCAGTATTTTTACATATGGCTCGTCTACACCCTGATTCCGCAATGCCTCCATGACTGCTGAGGTTTCGACTGAATCAAACGCTTTCTCGTAATCAATGAAAGCTATATATAATGGTTGGTTATATTCCGCACATTTCTCTATCACCTGATTGATAGTGTGAATATGATCTATTGTTGAGTAGCCTTTACGGAATCCTGCCTGGTCCTTTGGTTGACGGAAGTCTAAGGTGTTCCGGATTCTATTTGCAATTACCTTAGTAAATACTTTGTAGGCAACGGACAGTAAGCTGATCGGTCTATAATTTTTCAAGTCTGGCGTCGCCTTTCTTATGGATTAGGATTATGTTAGCGTTCTTCCAAGATTCCGGTACGCTCGAGGTCTTGAGGCATTGCGTATAGAGGCTGGCCAGTTTTTCTAGAACAATCTGCCCACCATCCTTCAGCAAATCTGCTGTTACCTGATCCTCCCCAGCTGCCTTCCCCCTTTGCATAGCTCCCAAGGTGCATGTGCATGCTTAAAACGCGTTTTCGCACGAATCCGTGCGCGGGTGCTAAAAAGAGCAGCATCGGCATGCTTAGCACGTTGTTTGGTAGAAATCCACGTGCGCGTTCTGCGAAAAGCACCATTTGCATGCACATCTTGTGGTTTTGCAGAAAACTTCAATCTCGTCTACCAAAAGATGCATGTGCATGCCTAAAACGCGTTTTCGCACAAATCCGTGCGCGGGTGCTAAAAAGAGCAGCATCGGCATGGTTTGCACGTCGTTTGGTAGAAATCCACAAGCGCGTTCTGCCAAGAGCACCATTTGCATGCACATCTTGTGGTTTTGCAGAAAACTTCATCCGCGTCTACCAAAAGATGCATGTGCATGCTTAAAACGCGTTTTCGCACGAATCCGTGCGTGGGTGCTAAAAAGAGCAGCATCGGCATGCTTAGCACGTCGTTTGGTAGAAATCCACGTGCGCGTTCTGCCAAAAGCACCATTTGCATGCACATAAGGTGGTTTTGCAGAAAACATCATCCGCGTCTACCAAAAGATGCATGTGCATGCTTAAAACGCGTTTTCGCACGAATCCGTGCGCGGGTGCTAAAAAGAGCCGCATCGGCATGCTTAGCACGTTGTTTGGTAGAAATCCACGTGCGCGTTCTGCGAAAAGCACCATTTGCATGCACATCTTGTGGTTTTGCAGAAAACTTCAATCTCGTCTACCAAAAGATGCATGTGCATGCTTAAAACGCATTTTCGCACGAATCCGTGCGCGGGTGCTAAAAAGAGCAGCATCGGCATGCTTAGCACGTTGTTTGGTAGAAATCCACGTGCGCGTTCTGCGAAAAGCACCATTTGCATGCACATCTTGTGGTTTTGCAGAAAACTTCAATCTCGTCTACCAAAAGATGCATGTGCATGCTTAAAACGCGTTTTCGCACGAATCCGTGCGCGGGTGCTAAAAAGAGCAGCATCGGCATGCTTAGCACGTTGTTTGGTAGAAATCCACGTGTGCGTTCTGCCAAGAGCACCATTTGCATGCACATCTTGTGGTTTTGCAGAAAACTTCATCCGCGTCTACCAAAAGATGCATGTGCATGCTTAAAACGCGTTTTCGCACGAATCCGTGCGCGGGTGCTAAAAAGAGCTGCATCGGCATGCTTAGCACGTTGTTTGGTAGAAATCCACGTGCGCGTTCTGCGAAAAGCACCATTTGCATGCACATCTTGTGGTTTTGCAGAAAACTTCAATCTCATCTACCAAAAGATGCATGTGCATGCTTAAAACGCGTTTTCGCACGAATCCGTGCGCGGGTGCTAAAAAGAACAGCATCGGCATGCTTAGCACGTTGTTTGGTAGAAATCCACGTGCGCGTTCTGCGAAAAGCACCATTTGCATGCACATCTTGTGGTTTTGCAGAAAACTTCAATCTCGTCTACAAAAAGATGCATGTGCATGCTTAAAACGCGTTTTCGCACGAATCCGTGCGCGGGTGCTAAAAAGAGCAGCATCGGCATGCTTAGCACGTTGTTTGGTAGAAATCCACGTGCGCGTTCTGCGAAAAGCACCATTTGCATGCACATCTTGTGGTTTTGCAGAAAACTTCAATCTCGTCTACCAAAAGATGCATGTGCATGCTTAAAACGCGTTTTCGCACAAATCCGTGCGCGGGTGCTAAAAAGAGCAGCATCGGCATGCTTAGCACGTTGTTTGGTAGAAATCCACGTGGGCGTTCTGCGAAAAGCACCATTTGCATGCACATCTTGTGGTTTTGCAGAAAACTTCAATCTCGTCTACCAAAAGATGCATGTGCATGCTTAAAACGCGTTTTCGCACGAATCCGTGCGCGGGTGCTAAAAAGAGCAGCATCGGCATGCTTAGCACGTTGTTTGGTAGAAATCCACGTGCGCGTTCTGCGAAAAGCACCATTTGCATGCACATCTTGTGGTTTTGCAGAAAACTTCAATCTCGTCTACCAAAAGATGCAAGTGCATGCTTAAAACGCGTTTTCGCACGAATCCGTGCGCGGGTGCTAAAAAGAGCAGCATCGGCATGCTTAGCACGTTGTTTGGTAGAAATCCACGTGTGCGTTCTGCCAAGAGCACCATTTGCATGCACATCTTGTGGTTTTGCAGAAAACTTCATCCGCGTCTACCAAAAGATGCATGTGCATGCTTAAAACGCGTTTTCGCACGAATCCGTGCGCGGGTGCTAAAAAGAGCTGCATCGGCACGCTTAGCACGTTGTTTGGTAGAAATCCACGTGCGCGTTCTGCGAAAAGCACCATTTGCATGCACATCTTGTGGTTTTGCAGAAAACTTCAATCTCGTCTACCAAAAGATGCATGTGCATGCTTAAAACGCGTTTTCGCACGAATCCGTGCGCGGGTGCTAAAAAGAGCCGCATCGGCATGCTTAGCACGTTGTTTGGTAGAAATCCACGTGCGCGTTCTGCGAAAAGCACCATTTGCATGCACATCTTGTGGTTTTGCAGAAAACTTCAATCTCATCTACCAAAAGATGCATGTGCATGCTTAAAACGCGTTTTCGCATGAATCCGTGCGCGGGTGCTAAAAAGAGCAGCATCGGCATGCTTAGCACGTTGTTTGGTAGAAATCCACGTGCGCGTTCTGCGAAAAGCACCATTTGCATGCACATCTTGTGGTTTTGCAGAAAACTTCAATCTCGTCTACAAAAAGATGCATGTGCATGCTTAAAACGCGTTTTCGCACGAATCCGTGCGCGGGTGCTAAAAAGAGCAGCATCGGCATGCTTAGCACGTTGTTTGGTAGAAATCCACGTGCGCGTTCTGCCAAAAGCACCATTTGCATGCACATCAGGTGGTTTTGCAGAAAACTTCATCCGCGTCTACCAAAAGATGCATGTGCATGCTTAAAACGCGTTTTCGCACGAATCCGTGCGCGGGTGCTAAAAAGAGCCGCATCGGCATGCTTAGCACGTTGTTTGGTAGAAATCCACGTGCGCGTTCTGCGAAAAGCACCATTTGCATGCACATCTTGTGGTTTTGCAGAAAACTTCAATCTCGTCTACCAAAAGATGCATGTGCATGCTTAAAACGCGTTTTCGCACAAATCCGTGCGCGGGTGCTAAAAAGAGCAGCATCGGCATGCTTTGCACGTCGTTTGGTAGAAATCCACGTGCGCGTTCTGCCAAGAGCACCATTTGCATGCACATCTTGTGGTTTTGCAGAAAACTTCATCCGCGTCTACCAAAAGATGCATGTGCATGCTTAAAACGCGTTTTCGCACGAATCCGTGCGTGGGTGCTAAAAAGAGCAGCATCGGCATGCTTAGCACGTCGTTTGGTAGAAATCCACGTGCGCGTTCTGCCAAAAGCACCATTTGCATGCACATCAGGTGGTTTTGCAGAAAACTTCATCCGCGTCTACCAAAAGATGCATGTGCATTCTTAAAACGCGTTTTCGCACGAATCCGTGCGCGGGTGCTAAAAAGAGCAGCATCGGCATGCTTAGCACGTTGTTTGGTAGAAATCCACGTGCGCGTTCTGCGACAAGCACCATTTGCATGCACATCTTGTGGTTTTGCAGAAAACTTCAATCTCGTCTACCAAAAGATGCATGTGCATGCTTAAAACGCGTTTTCGCACGAATCCGTGCGCGGGTGCTAAAAAGAGCAGCATCGGCATGCTTAGCACGTTGTTTGGTAGAAATCCACGTGCGCGTTCTGCGAAAAGCACCATTTGCATGCACATCTTGTGGTTTTGCAGAAAACTTCAATCTCGTCTACCAAAAGATGCATGTGCATGCTTAAAACGCGTTTTCGCACAAATCCGTGCGCGGGTGCTAAAAAGAGCAGCATCGGCATGGTTTGCACGTCGTTTGGTAGAAATCCACGTGCGCGTTCTGCCAAGAGCACCATTTGCATGCACATCTTGTGGTTTTGCAGAAAACTTCATCCGCGTCTACCAAAAGATGCATGTGCATGCTTAAAACGCGTTTTCGCACGAATCCGTGCGTGGGTGCTAAAAAGAGCAGCATCGGCATGCTTAGCACGTCGTTTGGTAGAAATCCACGTGCGCGTTCTGCCAAAAGCACCATTTGCATGCACATCAGGTGGTTTTGCAGAAAACTTCATCCGCGTCTACCAAAAGATGCATGTGCATGCTTAAAACGCGTTTTCGCACGAATCCGTGCGCGGGTGCTAAAAAGAGCCGCATCGGCATGCTTAGCACGTTGTTTGGTAGAAATCCACGTGCGCGTTCTGCGAAAAGCACCATTTGCATGCACATCTTGTGGTTTTGCAGAAAACTTCAATCTCGTCTACCAAAAGATGCATGTGCATGCTTAAAACGCATTTTCGCACGAATCCGTGCGCGGGTGCTAAAAAGAGCAGCATCGGCATGCTTAGCACGTTGTTTGGTAGAAATCCACGTGCGCGTTCTGCGAAAAGCACCATTTGCATGCACATCTTGTGGTTTTTTAGAAAACTTCAATCTCGTCTACCAAAAGATGCATGTGCATGCTTAAAACGCGTTTTCGCACGAATCCGTGCGCGGGTGCTAAAAAGAGCAGCATCGGCATGCTTAGCACGTTGTTTGGTAGAAATCCACGTGTGCGTTCTGCCAAGAGCACCATTTGCATGCACATCTTGTGGTTTTGCAGAAAACTTCATCCGCGTCTACCAAAAGATGCATGTGCATGCTTAAAACGCGTTTTCGCACGAATCCGTGCGCGGGTGCTAAAAAGAGCTGCATCGGCATGCTTAGCACGTTGTTTGGTAGAAATCCACGTGCGCGTTCTGCGAAAAGCACCATTTGCATGCACATCTTGTGGTTTTGCAGAAAACTTCAATCTCATCTACCAAAAGATGCATGTGCATGCTTAAAACGCGTTTTCGCACGAATCCGTGCGCGGGTGCTAAAAAGAGCAGCATCGGCATGCTTAGCACGTTGTTTGGTAGAAATCCACGTGCGCGTTCTGCGAAAAGCACCATTTGCATGCACATCTTGTGGTTTTGCAGAAAACTTCAATCTCATCTACCAAAAGATGCATGTGCATGCTTAAAACGCGTTTTCGCACGAATCCGTGCGCGGGTGCTAAAAAGAGCAGCATCGGCATGCTTAGCACGTTGTTTGGTAGAAATCCACGTGCGCGTTCTGCGAAAAGCACCATTTGCATGCACATCTTGTCGTTTTGCAGAAAACTTCAATCTCGTCTACAAAAAGATGCATGTGCATGCTTAAAACGCGTTTTCGCACGAATCCGTGCGCGGGTGCTAAAAAGAGCAGCATCGGCATGCTTAGCACGTTGTTTGGTAGAAATCCACGTGCGCGTTCTGCGAAAAGCACCATTTGCATGCACATCTTGTGGTTTTGCAGAAAACTTCAATCTCGTCTACCAAAAGATGCATGTGCATGCTTAAAACGCGTTTTCGCACAAATCCGTGCGCGGGTGCTAAAAAGAGCAGCATCGGCATGCTTAGCACGTTGTTTGGTAGAAATCCACGTGGGCGTTCTGCGAAAAGCACCATTTGCATGCACATCTTGTGGTTTTGCAGAAAACTTCAATCTCGTCTACCAAAAGATGCATGTGCATGCTTAAAACGCGTTTTCGCACGAATCCGTGCGCGGGTGCTAAAAAGAGCAGCATCGGCATGCTTAGCACGTTGTTTGGTAGAAATCCACGTGCGCGTTCTGCGAAAAGCACCATTTGCATGCACATCTTGTGGTTTTGCAGAAAACTTCAATCTCGTCTACCAAAAGATGCAAGTGCATGCTTAAAACGCGTTTTCGCACGAATCCGTGCGCGGGTGCTAAAAAGAGCAGCATCGGCATGCTTAGCACGTTGTTTGGTAGAAATCCACGTGTGCGTTCTGCCAAGAGCACCATTTGCATGCACATCTTGTGGTTTTGCAGAAAACTTCATCCGCGTCTACCAAAAGATGCATGTGCATGCTTAAAACGCGTTTTCGCACGAATCCGTGCGCGGGTGCTAAAAAGAGCTGCATCGGCACGCTTAGCACGTTGTTTGGTAGAAATCCACGTGCGCGTTCTGCGAAAAGCACCATTTGCATGCACATCTTGTGGTTTTGCAGAAAACTTCAATCTCGTCTACCAAAAGATGCATGTGCATGCTTAAAACGCGTTTTCGCACGAATCCGTGCGCGGGTGCTAAAAAGAGCAGCATCGGCATGCTTAGCACGTTGTTTGGTAGAAATCCACGTGCGCGTTCTGCGAAAAGCACCATTTGCATGCACATCTTGTGGTTTTGCAGAAAACTTCAATCTCGTCTACCAAAAGATGCATGTGCATGCTTAAAACGCGTTTTCGCACAAATCCGTGCGCGGGTGCTAAAAAGAGCAGCATCGGCATGCTTTGCACGTCTTTTGGTAGAAATCCACGTGCGCGTTCTGCCAAGAGCACCATTTGCATGCACATCTTGTGGTTTTGCAGAAAACTTCATCCGCGTCTACCAAAAGATGCATGTGCATGCTTAAAACGCGTTTTCGCACGAATCCGTGCGTGGGTGCTAAAAAGAGCAGCATCGGCATGCTTAGCACGTCGTTTGGTAGAAATCCACGTGCGCGTTCTGCCAAAAGCACCATTTGCATGCACATCAGGTGGTTTTGCAGAAAACTTCATCCGCGTCTACCAAAAGATGCATGTGCATTCTTAAAACGCGTTTTCGCACGAATCCGTGCGCGGGTGCTAAAAAGAGCAGCATCGGCATGCTTAGCACGTTGTTTGGTAGAAATCCACGTGCGCGTTCTGCGAAAAGCACCATTTGCATGCACATCTTGTGGTTTTGCAGAAAACTTCAATCTCGTCTACCAAAAGATGCATGTGCATGCTTAAAACGCGTTTTCGCACAAATCCGTGCGCGGGTGCTAAAAAGAGCAGCATCGGCATGCTTAGCACGTCGTTTGGTAGAAATCCACGTGTGCGTTCTGCCAAGAGCACCATTTGCATGCACATCTTGTGGTTTTGCAGAAAACTTCATCCGCGTCTACCAAAAGATGCATGTGCATGCTTAAAACGCGTTTTCGCACAAATCCGTGCGCGGGTGCTAAAAAGAGCAGCATCGGCATGCTTAGCACGTTGTTTGGTAGAAATCCACGTGGGCGTTCTGCGAAAAGCACCATTTGCATGCACATCTTGCGGTTTTGCAGAAAACTTCAATCTCGTCTACCAAAAGATGCATGTGCATGCTTAAAACGCGTTTTCGCACAAATCCGTGCGCGGGTGCTAAAAAGAGCAGCATCGGCATGCTTAGCACGTTGTTTGGTAGAAATCCACGTGCGCGTTCTGCGAAAAGCACCATTTGCATGCACATCTTGTGGTTTTGCAGAAAACTTCAATCTCGTCTACCAAAAGATGCATGTGCATGCTTAAAACGCGTTTTCGCACGATTCCGTGCGCGGGTGCTAAAAAGAGCTGCATCGGCATGCTTAGCACGATGTTTGGTAGAAATCCACGTGGGCGTTCTGCGAAAAGCACCATTTGCATGCACATCTTGTGGTTTTGCAGAAAACTTCAATCTCGTCTACCAAAAGATGCATGTGCATGCTTAAAACGCATTTTCGCACGAATCCGTGCGCGGGTGCTAAAAAGAGCAGCATCGGCATGCTTAGCACGTTGTTTGGTAGAAATCCACGTGCGCGTTCTGCGAAAAGCATTATTTGCATGCACATCTTGTGGTTTTGCAGAAAACTTCAATCTCGTCTACCAAAAGATGCATGTGCATGCTTAAAACGCGTTTTCGCACAAATCCGTGCGCGGGTGCTAAAAAGAGCAGCATCGGCATGCTTAGCACGTTGTTTGGTAGAAATCCACGTGGGCGTTCTGCGAAAAGCACCATTTGCATGCACATCTTGCGGTTTTGCAGAAAACTTCAATCTCGTCTACCAAAAGATGCATGTGCATGCTTAAAACGCGTTTTCGCACGAATCCGTGCGCGGGTGCTAAAAAGAGCAGCATCGGCATGCTTAGCACGTTGTTTGGTAGAAATCCACGTGCGCGTTCTGCGAAAAGCACCATTTGCATGCACATCTTGTGGTTTTGCAGAAAACTTCAATCTCGTCTACCAAAAGATGCATGTGCATGCTTAAAACGCGTTTTCGCACAAATCCGTGCGCGGGTGCTAAAAAGAGCAGCATCGGCATGCTTAGCACGTTGTTTGGTAGAAATCCACGTGCGCCTTCTGCGAAAAGCACCATTTGCATGCACATCTTGTGGTTTTGCAGAAAACTTCAATCTCGTCTACCAAAAGATGCATGTGCATGCTTAAAACGCGTTTTCGCACGAATCCGTGCGCGGGTGCTAAAAAGAGCAGCATCGGCACGCTTAGCACGTTGTTTGGTAGAAATCCACGTGCGCGTTCTGCGAAAAGCACCATTTGCATGCACATCTTGTGGTTTTGCAGAAAACTTCAATCTCGTCTACCAAAAGATGCATGTGCATGCTTAAAACGCGTTTTCGCACAAATCCGTGCGCGGGTGCTAAAAAGAGCAGCATCGGCATGCTTAGCACGTTGTTTGGTAGAAATCCACGTGGGCGTTCTGCGAAAAGCACCATTTGCATGCACATCTTGTGGTTTTGCAGAAAACTTCAATCTCGTCTACCAAAAGATGCATGTGCATGCTTAAAACGCGTTTTCGCACGAATCCGTGCGCGGGTGCTAAAAAGAGCAGCATCGGCATGCTTAGCACGTTGTTTGGTAGAAATCCACGTGCGCGTTCTGCGAAAAGCACCATTTGCATGCACATCTTGTGGTTTTGCAGAAAACTTCAATCTCGTCTACCAAAAGATGCATGTGCATGCTTAAAACGCGTTTTCGCACGATTCCGTGCGCGGGTGCTAAAAAGAGCTGCATCGGCATGCTTAGCACGATGTTTGGTAGAAATCCACGTGGGCGTTCTGCGAAAAGCACCATTTGCATGCACATCTTGTGGTTTTGCAGAAAACTTCAATCTCGTCTACCAAAAGATGCATGTGCATGCTTAAAACGCATTTTCGCACGAATCCGTGCGCGGGTGCTAAAAAGAGCAGCATCGGCATGCTTAGCACGTTGTTTGGTAGAAATCCACGTGCGCGTTCTGCGAAAAGCACCATTTGCATGCACATCTTGTGGTTTTGCAGAAAACTTCAATCTCGTCTACCAAAAGATGCATGTGCATGCTTAAAACGCGTTTTCGCACGAATCCGTGCGCGGGTGCTAAAAAGAGCAGCATCGGCATGCTTAGCACGTTGTTTGGTAGAAATCCACGTGCGCGTTCTGCGAAAAGCACCATTTGCATGCACATCTTGTGGTTTTGCAGAAAACTTCAATCTCGTCTACCAAAAGATGCATCATCATCATCATCATCATCAGCCTGATTACGCCCACTGCAGGGCAAAGGCCTCTCCCATACTTCTCCAACTACCCCGGTCATGTACTAATTGTGGCCATGTTGACCCTCCAAACTTCCTAATCTCATCTGCCCACCTAACTTTCTGTCGCCCCCTGCTACGCTTCCCTTCCCTCGGAATCCAGTCCGTAACCCTTAATGACCATCGGTTATCTTCCCTCCTCATTACATGTCCTGCCCATGCCCATTTCTTTTTCTTGATTTCAACTAAGATGTCATTAACGCGCGTTTGTTCCCTCACCCAATCTGCTCTTTTCTTATCCCTTAACGTTACACCTATCATTTTTCTTTCCATAGCTCGTTGCGTCGTCCTCAATTTAAGTAGAACCCTTTTCGTAAGCCTCCAGGTTTCTGCCCCGTACGTGAGTACTGGTAAGACACAGCTGTTATACACTTTTCTCTTGAGGGATAATGGCAACCTGCTGTTCATGATCTGCGAATGCCTGCCAAACGCACCCCAGCCCATTCTTATTCTTCTGATTATTTCACTCTCATGATCTGGATCAGCAGTCACTACCTGTCCTAAGTAGATGTATTCTCTTACCACTTCCAGTGCCTCGCTACCTATCGTAAACTGCTGTTCCCTTCCGAGACTGTTAAACATTACTTTAGTTTTCTGCAGATTCATTTTTAGTCCCACCCTTCTGCTCTGCCTCTCCAGATCAGTGAGCATGCATTGCAGTTGGTCCCCTGAGTTACTAAGCAAGGCAATATCATCAGCGAAGCGCAAGTTACTAAGGTATTCTCCATTTACTCTTATCCCCAATTCTTCCCAATCCAGGTCTCTGAATACCTCCTGTAAACACGCTGTGAATAGCATTGGAGAGATCGTATCTCCCTGCCTGACGCCTTTCTTTATTGGGATTTTGTTGCTTTCTTTATGGAGGAGTACAGTGGCTGTGGAGCCGCTATAGATATCTTTCAGTATTTTTACATATGGCTCGTCTACACCCTGATTCCGCAATGCCTCCATGACTGCTGAGGTTTCGACTGAATCAAACGCTTTCTCGTAATCAATGAAAGCTATATATAATGGTTGGTTATATTCCGCACATTTCTCTATCACCTGATTGATAGTGTGAATATGATCTATTGTTGAGTAGCCTTTACGGAATCCTGCCTGGTCCTTTGGTTGACGGAAGTCTAAGGTGTTCCGGATTCTATTTGCAATTACCTTAGTAAATACTTTGTAGGCAACGGACAGTAAGCTGATCGGTCTATAATTTTTCAAGTCTTTGGCGTCGCCTTTCTTATGGATTAGGATTATGTTAGCGTTCTTCCAAGATTCCGGTACGCTCGAGGTCTTGAGGCATTGCGTATAGAGGCTGGCCAGTTTTTCTAGAACAATCTGCCCACCATCCTTCAGCAAATCTGCTGTTACCTGATCCTCCCCAGCTGCCTTCCCCCTTTGCATAGCTCCCAAGGTGCATGTGCATGCTTAAAACGCGTTTTCGCACGAATCCGTGCGCGGGTGCTAAAAAGAGCAGCATCGGCATGCTTAGCACGTTGTTTGGTAGAAATCCACGTGCGCGTTCTGCGAAAAGCACCATTTGCATGCACATCTTGTGGTTTTGCAGAAAACTTCAATCTCGTCTACCAAAAGATGCATGTGCATGCTTAAAACGCGTTTTCGCACAAATCCGTGCGCGGGTGCTAAAAAGAGCAGCATCGGCAAGGTTTGCACGTCGTTTGGTAGAAATCCACGTGCGCGTTCTGCCAAGAGCACCATTTGCATGCACATCTTGTGGTTTTGCAGAAAACTTCATCCGCGTCTACCAAAAGATGCATGTGCATGCTTAAAACGCGTTTTCGCACGAATCCGTGCGTGGGTGCTAAAAAGAGCAGCATCGGCATGCTTAGCACGTCGTTTGGTAGAAATCCACGTGCGCGTTCTGCCAAAAGCACCATTTGCATGCACATCAGGTGGTTTTGCAGAAAACTTCATCCGCGTCTACCAAAAGATGCATGTGCATGCTTAAAACGCGTTTTCGCACGAATCCGTGCGCGGGTGCTAAAAAGAGCCGCATCGGCATGCTTAGCACGTTGTTTGGTAGAAATCCATGTGCGCGTTCTGCGAAAAGCACCATTTGCATGCACATCTTGTGGTTTTGCAGAAAACTTCAATCTCGTCTACCAAAAGATGCATGTGCATGCTTAAAACGCATTTTCGCACGAATCCGTGCGCGGGTGCTAAAAAGAGCAGCATCGGCATGCTTAGCACGTTGTTTGGTAGAAATCCACGTGCGCGTTCTGCGAAAAGCACCATTTGCATGCACATCTTGTGGTTTTGCAGAAAACTTCAATCTCGTCTACCAAAAGATGCATGTGCATGCTTAAAACGCGTTTTCGCACGAATCCGTGCGCGGGTGCTAAAAAGAGCAGCATCGGCATGCTTAGCACGTTGTTTGGTAGAAATCCACGTGTGCGTTCTGCCAAGAGCACCATTTGCATGCACATCTTGTGGTTTTGCAGAAAACTTCATCCGCGTCTACCAAAAGATGCATGTGCATGCTTAAAACGCGTTTTCGCACGAATCCGTGCGCGGGTGCTAAAAAGAGCTGCATCGGCATGCTTAGCACGTTGTTTGGTAGAAATCCACGTGCGCGTTCTGCGAAAAGCACCATTTGCATGCACATCTTGTGGTTTTGCAGAAAACTTCAATCTCGTCTACCAAAAGATGCATGTGCATGCTTAAAACGCGTTTTCGCACGAATCCGTGCGCGGGTGCTAAAAAGAGCAGCATCGGCATGCTTAGCACGTTGTTTGGTAGAAATCCACGTGCGCGTTCTGCGAAAAGCACCATTTGCATGCACATCTTGTGGTTTTGCAGAAAACTTCAATCTCGTCTACCAAAAGATGCATGTGCATGCTTAAAACGCGTTTTCGCACAAATCCGTGCGCGGGTGCTAAAAAGAGCAGCATCGGCATGGTTTGCACGTCGTTTGGTAGAAATCCACGTGCGCGTTCTGCCAAGAGCACCATTTGCATGCACATCTTGTGGGTTTGCAGAAAACTTCATCCGCGTCTACCAAAAGATGCATGTGCATGCTTAAAACGCGTTTTCGCACGAATCCGTGCGTGGGTGCTAAAAAGAGCAGCATCGGCATGCTTAGCACGTCGTTTGGTAGAAATCCACGTGCGCGTTCTGCCAAAAGCACCATTTGCATGCACATCAGGTGGTTTTGCAGAAAACTTCATCCGCGTCTACCAAAAGATGCATGTGCATGCTTAAAACGCGTTTTCGCACGAATCCGTGCGCGGGTGCTAAAAAGAGCCGCATCGGCATGCTTAGCACGTTGTTTGGTAGAAATCCACGTGCGCGTTCTGCGAAAAGCACCATTTGCATGCACATCTTGTGGTTTTGCAGAAAACTTCAATCTCGTCTACCAAAAGATGCATGTGCATGCTTAAAACGCATTTTCGCACGAATCCGTGCGCGGGTGCTAAAAAGAGCAGCATCGGCATGCTTAGCACGTTGTTTGGTAGAAATCCACGTGCGCGTTCTGCGAAAAGCACCATTTGCATGCACATCTTGTGGTTTTGCAGAAAACTTCAATCTCGTCTACCAAAAGATGCATGTGCATGCTTAAAACGCGTTTTCGCACGAATCCGTGCGCGGGTGCTAAAAAGAGCAGCATCGGCATGCTTAGCACGTTGTTTGGTAGAAATCCACGTGCGCGTTCTGCGAAAAGCACCATTTGCATGCACATCTTGTGGTTTTGCAGAAAACTTCAATCTCGTCTACCAAAAGATGCATGTGCATGCTTAAAACGCGTTTTCGCACAAATCCGTGCGCGGGTGCTAAAAAGAGCAGCATCGGCATGCTTAGCACGTTGTTTGGTAGAAATCCACGTGGGCGTTCTGCGAAAAGCACCATTTGCATGCACATCTTGTGGTTTTGCAGAAAACTTCAATCTCGTCTACCAAAAGATGCATGTGCATGCTTAAAACGCGTTTTCGCACGAATCCGTGCGCGGGTGCTAAAAAGAGCAGCATCGGCATGCTTAGCACGTTGTTTGGTAGAAATCCACGTGCGCGTTCTGCGAAAAGCACCATTTGCATGCACATCTCGTGGTTTTGCAGAAAACTTCAATCTCATCTACCAAAAGATGCATGTGCATGCTTAAAACGCGTTTTCGCACGAATCCGTGCGCGGGTGCTAAAAAGAGCAGCATCGGCATGCTTAGCACGTTGTTTGGTAGAAATCCACGTGCGCGTTCTGCGAAAAGCACCATTTGCATGCACATCTTGTGGTTTTGCAGAAAACTTCAATCTCGTCTACCAAAAGATGCATGTGCATGCTTAAAACGCGTTTTCGCACGAATCCGTGCGCGGGTGCTAAAAAGAGCAGCATCGGCATGCTTAGCACGTTGTTTGGTAGAAATCCACGTGCGCGTTCTGCGAAAAGCACCATTTGCATGCACATCTTGTGGTTTTGCAGAAAACTTCAATCTCGTCTACCAAAAGATGCATGTGCATGCTTAAAACGCGTTTTCGCACAAATCCGTGCGCGGGTGCTAAAAAGAGCAGCATCGGCATGCTTAGCACGTTGTTTGGTAGAAATCCACGTGGGCGTTCTGCGAAAAGCACCATTTGCATGCACATCTTGCGGTTTTGCAGAAAACTTCAATCTCGTCTACCAAAAGATGCATGTGCATGCTTAAAACGCGTTTTCGCACGAATCCGTGCGCGGGTGCTAAAAAGAGCAGCATCGGCATGCTTAGCACGTTGTTTGGTAGAAATCCACGTGCGCGTTCTGCGAAAAGCACCATTTGCATGCACATCTTGTGGTTTTGCAGAAAACTTCAATCTCGTCTACCAAAAGATGCAAGTGCATGCTTAAAACGCGTTTTCGCACGAATCCGTGCGCGGGTGCTAAAAAGAGCAGCATCGGCATGCTTAGCACGTTGTTTGGTAGAAATCCACGTGTGCGTTCTGCCAAGAGCACCATTTGCATGCACATCTTGTGGTTTTGCAGAAAACTTCATCCGCGTCTACCAAAAGATGCATGTGCATGCTTAAAACGCGTTTTCGCACGAATCCGTGCGCGGGTGCTAAAAAGAGCTGCATCGGCATGCTTAGCACGTTGTTTGGTAGAAATCCACGTGCGCGCTCTGCGAAAAGCACCATTTGCATGCACATCTTGTGGTTTTGCAGAAAACTTCAATCTCGTCTACCAAAAGATGCATGTGCATGCTTAAAACGCGTTTTCGCACAAATCCGTGCGCGGGTGCTAAAAAGAGCAGCATCGGCATGCTTTGCACGTCGTTTGGTAGAAATCCACGTGCGCGTTCTGCCAAGAGCACCATTTGCATGCACATCTTGTGGTTTTGCAGAAAACTTCATCCGCGTCTACCAAAAGATGCATGTGCATGCTTAAAACGCGTTTTCGCACGAATCCGTGCGTGGGTGCTAAAAAGAGCAGCATCGGCATGCTTAGCACGTCGTTTGGTAGAAATCCACGTGCGCGTTCTGCCAAAAGCACCATTTGCATGCACATCAGGTGGTTTTGCAGAAAACTTCATCCGCGTCTACCAAAAGATGCATGTGCATGCTTAAAACGCGTTTTCGCACGAATCCGTGCGCGGGTGCTAAAAAGAGCAGCATCGGCATGCTTAGCACGTTGTTTGGTAGAAATCCACGTGCGCGTTCTGCGAAAAGCACCATTTGCATGCACATCTTGTGGTTTTGCAGAAAACTTCAATCTCGTCTACCAAAAGATGCATGTGCATGCTTAAAACGCGTTTTCGCACAAATCCGTGCGCGGGTGCTAAAAAGAGCAGCATCGGCATGCTTAGCACGTCGTTTGGTAGAAATGCACGTGTGCGTTCTGCCAAGAGCACCATTTGCATGCACATCTTGTGGTTTTGCAGAAAACTTCATCCGCGTCTACCAAAAGATGCATGTGCATGCTTAAAACGCGTTTTCGCACAAATCCGTGCGCGGGTGCTAAAAAGAGCAGCATCGGCATGCTTAGCACGTTGTTTGGTAGAAATCCACGTGGGCGTTCTGCGAAAAGCACCATTTGCATGCACATCTTGTGGTTTTGCAGAAAACTTCAATCTCGTCTACCAAAAGATGCATGTGCATGCTTAAAACGCGTTTTCGCACGAATCCGTGCGCGGGTGCTAAAAAGAGCAGCATCGGCATGCTTAGCACGTTGTTTGGTAGAAATCCACGTGCGCGTTCTGCGAAAAGCACCGTTTGCATGCACATCTTGTGGTTTTGCAGAAAACTTCAATCTCGTCTACCAAAAGATGCATGTGCATGCTTAAAACGCGTTTTCGCACAAATCCGTGCGCGGGTGCTAAAAAGAGCAGCATCGGGATGCTTAGCACGTTGTTTGGTAGAAATCCACGTGGGCGTTCTGCGAAAAGCACCATTTGCGTGCACATCTTGTGGTTTTGCAGAAAACTTCAATCTCGTCTACCAAAAGATGCATGTGCATGCTTAAAACGCGTTTTTGCACGAATCCGTGCGCGGGTGCTAAAAAGAGCAGCATCGGCATGCTTAGCACGTTGTTTGGTAGAAATCCACGTGCGCGTTCTGCGAAAAGCACCATTTGCATGCACATCTTGTGGTTTTGCAGAAAACTTCAATCTCGTCTACCAAAAGATGCATGTGCATGCTTAAAACGCGTTTTCGCACAAATCCGTGCGCGGGTGCTAAAAAGAGCAGCATCGGCATGCTTAGCACGTTGTTTGGTAGAAATCCACGTGGGCGTTCTGCGAAAAGCACCATTTGCATGCACATCTTGTGGTTTTGCAGAAAACTTCAATCTCGTCTACCAAAAGATGCATGTGCATGCTTAAAACGCGTTTTCGCACGAATCCGTGCGCGGGTGCTAAAAAGAGCAGCATCGGCATGCTTAGCACGTTGTTTGGTAGAAATCCACGTGCGCGTTCTGCGAAAAGCACCATTTGCATGCACATCTTGTGGTTTTGCAGAAAACTTCAATCTCGTCTACCAAAAGATGCATGTGCATGCTTAAAACGCGTTTTCGCACGAATCCGTCCGCGGGTGCTAAAAAGAGCAGCATCGGCATGCTTAGCACGTTGTTTGGTAGAAATCCACGTGCGCGTTCTGCGAAAAGCACCATTTGCATGCACATCTTGTGGTTTTGCAGAAAACTTCAATCTCGTCTACCAAAAGATGCATGTGCATGCTTAAAACGCGTTTTCGCACGAATCCGTGCGCGGGTGCTAAAAAGAGCAGCATCGGCATGCTTAGCACGTTGTTTGGTAGAAATCCACGTGCGCGTTCTGCGAAAAGCACCATTTGCATGCAACATCTTGTGGTTTTGCAGAAAACTTCAATCTCGTCTACCAAAAGATGCATGTGCATGCTTAAAACGCGTTTTCGCACGAATCCGTCCGCGGGTGCTAAAAAGAGCAGCATCGGCATGCTTAGCACGTTGTTTGGTAGAAATCCACGTGCGCGTTCTGCGAAAAGCACCATTTGCATGCACTCTTGTGGTTTTGCAGAAAACTTCAATCTCGTCTACCAAAAGATGCATGTGCATGCCTAAAACGCGTTTTTCGCACAAATCCGTGCGCGGGTGCTAAAAAGAGCAGCATCGGCATGCTTAGCACGTTGTTTGGTAGAAATCCACGTGGGCGTTCTGCGAAAAGCACCATTTGCATGCACATCTTGTGGTTTTGCAGAAAACTTCAATCTCGTCTACCAAAAGATGCATGTGCATGCTTAAAACGCGTTTTCGCACGAATCCGTGCGCGGGTGCTAAAAAGAGCAGCATCGGCATGCTTAGCACGTTGTTTGGTAGAAATCCACGTGCGCGTTCTGCGAAAAGCACCATTTGCATGCACATCTTGTGGTTTTGCAGAAAACTTCAATCTCGTCTACCAAAAGATGCATGTGCATGCTTAAAACGCGTTTTCGCACAAATCCGTGCGCGGGTGCTAAAAAGAGCAGCATCGGCATGCTTAGCACGTTGTTTGGTAGAAATCCACGTGGGCGTTCTGCGAAAAGCACCATTTGCATGCACATCTTGTGGTTTTGCAGAAAACTTCAATCTCGTCTACCAAAAGATGCATGTGCATGCTTAAAACGCGTTTTCGCACGAATCCGTGCGCGGGTGCTAAAAAGAGCAGCATCGGCATGCTTAGCACGTTGTTTGGTAGAAATCCACGTGCGCGTTCTGCGAAAAGCACCATTTGCATGCACATCTTGTGGTTTTGCAGAAAACTTCAATCTCGTCTACCAAAAGATGCATGTGCATGCTTAAAACGCGTTTTCGCACGAATCCGTGCGCGGGTGCTAAAAAGAGCAGCATCGGCATGCTTAGCACGTTGTTTGGTAGAAATCCACGTGCGCGTTCTGCGAAAAGCACCATTTTCATGCACATCTTGTGGTTTTGCAGAAAACTTCAATCTCGTCTACCAAAAGATGCATGTGCATGCTTAAAACGCGTTTTCGCACAAATCCGTGCGCGGGTGCTAAAAAGAGCAGCATCGGCATGCTTAGCACGTTGTTTGGTAGAAATCCACGTGGGCGTTCTGCGAAAAGCACCATTTGCATGCACATTTTGTGGTTTTGCAGAAAACTTCAATCTCGTCTACCAAAAGATGCATGTGCATGCTTAAAACGCGTTTTCGCACGAATCCGTGCGCGGGTGCTAAAAAGAGCAGCATCGGCATGCTTAGCACGTTGTTTGGTAGAAATCCACGTGGGCGTTCTGCGAAAAGCACCATTTGCATGCACATCTTGTGGTTTTGCAGAAAACTTCAATCTCGTCTACCAAAAGATGCATGTGCATGCTTAAAACGCGTTTTCGCACGAATCCGTGCGCGGGTGCTAAAAAGAGCAGCATCGGCATGCTTAGCACGTTGTTTGGTAGAAATCCACGTGCGCGTTCTGCGAAAAGCACCATTTGCATGCACATCTTGTGGTTATGCAGAAAACTTCAATCTCGTCAACCAAAAGATGCATGTGCATGCTTAAAACGCGTTTTCGCACAAATCCGTGCGCGGGTGCTAAAAAGAGCAGCATCGGCATGCTTAGCACGTTGTTTGGTAGAAATCCACGTGGGCGTTCTGCGAAAAGTACCATTTGCATGCACATCTTGTGGTTTTGCAGAAAACTTCAATCTCGTCTACCAAAAGATGCATGTGCATGCTTAAAACGCGTTTTCGCACGAATCCGTGCGCGGGTGCTAAAAAGAGCAGCATCGGCATGCTTAGCACGTTGTTTGGTAGAAATCCACGTGCGCGTTCTGCGAAAAGCACCATTTGCATGCACATCTTGTGGTTTTGCAGAAAACTTCAATCTCGTCTACCAAAAGATGCATGTGCATGCTTAAAACGCGTTTTCGCACAAATCCGTGCGCGGGTGCTAAAAAGAGCAGCATCGGCATGCTTAGCACGTTGTTTGGTAGAAATCCACGTGGGCGTTCTGCGAAAAGCACCATTTGCATGCACATATTGTGGTTTTGCAGAAAACTTCAATCTCGTCTACCAAAAGATGCATGTGCATGCTTAAAACGCGTTTTCGCACGAATCCGTGCGCGGGGTGCTAAAAGAGCAGCATCGGCATGCTTAGCACGTTGTTTGGTAGAAATCCACGTGCGCGTTCTGCGAAAAGCACCATTTGCATGCACATCTTGTGGTTTTGCAGAAAACTTCAATCTCGTCTACCAAAAGATGCATGTGCATGCTTAAAACGCGTTTTCGCACGAATCCGTGCGCGGGTGCTAAAAAGAGCAGCATCGGCATGCTTAGCACGTTGTTTGGTAGAAATCCACGTGCGCGTTCTGCGAAAAGCACCATTTGCATGCACATCTTGTGGTTTTGCAGAAAACTTCAATCTCGTCTACCAAAAGATGCATGTGCATGCTTAAAACGCGTTTTCGCACGAATCCGTGCGCGGGTGCTAAAAAGAGCAGCATCGGCATGCTTAGCACGTTGTTTGGTAGAAATCCACGTGCGCGTTCTGCGAAAAGCACCATTTGCATGCACATCTTGTGGTTTGCAGAAAACTTCAATCTCGTCTACCAAAAGATGCATGTGCATGCTTAAAACGCGTTTTCGCACGAATCCGTGCGCGGGTGCTAAAAAGAGCAGCATCGGCATGCTTAGCACGTTGTTTGGTAGAAATCCACGTGCGCGTTCTGCGAAAAGCACCATTTGCATGCACATCTTGTGGTTTTGCAGAAAACTTCAATCTCGTCTACCAAAAGATGCATGTGCATGCTTAAAACGCGTTTTCGCACGAATCCGTCCGCGGGTGCTAAAAAGAGCAGCATCGGCATGCTTAGCACGTTGTTTGGTAGAAATCCACGTGCGCGTTCCTGCGAAAAGCACCATTTGCATGCACATCTTGTGGTTTTGCAGAAAACTTCAATCTCGTCTACCAAAAGATGCATGTGCATGCTTAAAACGCGTTTTCGCACGAATCCGTGCGCGGGTGCTAAAAAGAGCAGCATCGGCATGCTTAGCACGTTGTTTGGTAGAAATCCACGTGCGCGTTCTGCGAAAAGCACCATTTGCATGCACATCTTGTGGTTTTGCAGAAAACTTCAATCTCGTCTACCAAAAGATGCATGTGCATGCTTAAAACGCGTTTTCGCACGAATCCGTCCGCGGGTGCTAAAAAGAGCAGCATCGGCATGCTTAGCACGTTGTTTTGGTAGAAATCCACGTGCGCGTTCTGCGAAAAGCACCATTTGCATGCACATCTTGTGGTTTTGCAGAAAACTTCAATCTCGTCTACCAAAAGATGCATGTGCATGCTTAAAACGCGTTTTCGCACAAATCCGTGCGCGGGTGCTAAAAAGAGCAGCATCGGCATGCTTAGCACGTTGTTTGGTAGAAATCCACGTGGGCGTTCTGCGAAAAGCACCATTTGCATGCACATCTTGTGGTTTTGCAGAAAACTTCAATCTCGTCTACCAAAAGATGCATGTGCATGCTTAAAACGCGTTTTCGCACGAATCCGTGCGCGGGTGCTAAAAAGAGCAGCATCGGCATGCTTAGCACGTTGTTTGGTAGAAATCCACGTGCGCGTTCTGCGAAAAGCACCATTTGCATGCACATCTTGTGGTTTTGCAGAAAACTTCAATCTCGTCTACCAAAAGATGCATGTGCATGCTTAAAACGCGTTTTCGCACAAATCCGTGCGCGGGTGCTAAAAAGAGCAGCATCGGCATGCTTAGCACGTTGTTTGGTAGAAATCCACGTGGGCGTTCTGCGAAAAGCACCATTTGCATGCACATCTTGTGGTTTTGCAGAAAACTTCAATCTCGTCTACCAAAAGATGCATGTGCATGCTTAAAACGCGTTTTCGCACGAATCCGTGCGCGGGTGCTAAAAAGAGCAGCATCGGCATGCTTAGCACGTTGTTTGGTAGAAATCCACGTGCGCGTTCTGCGAAAAGCACCATTTGCATGCACATCTTGTGGTTTTGCACAAAACTTCAATCTCGTCTACCAAAAGATGCATGTGCATGCTTAAAACGCGTTTTCGCACGAATCCGTGCGCGGGTGCTAAAAAGAGCAGCATCGGCATGCTTAGCACGTTGTTTGGTAGAAATCCACGTGCGCGTTCTGCGAAAAGCACCATTTTCATGCACATCTTGTGGTTTTGCAGAAAACTTCAATCTCGTCTACCAAAAGATGCATGTGCATGCTTAAAACGCGTTTTCGCACAAATCCGTGCGCGGGTGCTAAAAGAGCAGCATCGGCATGCTTAGCACGTTGTTTGGTAGAAATCCACGTGGGCGTTCTGCGAAAAGCACCATTTGCATGCACATTTTGTGGTTTTGCAGAAAACTTCAATCTCGTCTACCAAAAGATGCATGTGCATGCTTAAAACGCGTTTTCGCACGAATCCGTGCGCGGGTGCTAAAAAGAGCAGCATCGGCATGCTTAGCACGTTGTTTGGTAGAAATCCACGTGGGCGTTCTGCGAAAAGCACCATTTGCATGCACATCTTGTGGTTTTGCAGAAAACTTCAATCTCGTCTACCAAAAGATGCATGTGCATGCTTAAAACGCGTTTCTCGCACGAATCCCGTGCGCGGGTGCTAAAAAGAGCAGCATCGGCATGCTTAGCACGTTGTTTGGTAGAAATCCACGTGCGCGTTCTGCGAAAAGCACCATTTGCATGCACATCTTGTGGTTATGCAGAAAACTTCAATCTCGTCAACCAAAAGATGCATGTGCATGCTTAAAACGCGTTTTCGCACAAATCCGTGCGCGGGTGCTAAAAAGAGCAGCATCGGCATGCTTAGCACGTTGTTTGGTAGAAATCCACGTGGGCGTTCTGCGAAAAGTACCATTTGCATGCACATCTTGTGGTTTTGCAGAAAACTTCAATCTCGTCTACCAAAAGATGCATGTGCATGCTTAAAACGCGTTTTCGCACGAATCCGTGCGCGGGTGCTAAAAAGAGCAGCATCGGCATGCTTAGCACGTTGTTTGGTAGAAATCCACGTGCGCGTTCTGCGAAAAGCACCATTTGCATGCACATCTTGTGGTTTTGCAGAAAACTTCAATCTCGTCTACCAAAAGATGCATGTGCATGCTTAAAACGCGTTTTCGCACAAATCCGTGCGCGGGTGCTAAAAAGAGCAGCATCGGCATGCTTAGCACGTTGTTTGGTAGAAATCC
>NW_027315149.1:0-64456 GCF_023375885.2 Dermacentor andersoni | reverse complement strand
AAAAAAACGAAAAAAGTATACAAACACTAACAAAAGGCGAGGGATACTAAGATACAATGAAATCAGTAAGCAGCCGCTTATAAAAAATTAAGCTCTGCCGCAAAAAGCGATACAGAAGGGGTGCTTACGCACTTGCTGCCATATTTGTGTATGTAGAACGCTTCCAAACTGACGCGCGCCGTCGCGTCGGCACTTTTGCCGAGAATCTTTGTCTCTCCCAAACGAGCCTCGCATCCTGTGCATCCAATTACATGTGCGACCAAATGTGCGTACTTGTCCTTTAAGTTGCTTAAATTTCGGGCATGTTCCCCCAAGCGTTCATTAATGCAGCGGCCGGTTTGGCCGACGTAAGCCTTTCCACACTTCAAGGGAATGGCGTAGACCACTCCTGTGGCACACTTGATGAACGGCTTCTCATGTTTTAGCTGGCAACCTCTTTTTTTAGAGTTGCAGATGCGTGGGCACAACTGTGCCAGCTTGTTGGGTGCCGAAAAAACAACGGAAACACCATGCCTGTTGGCTACCTTCTTAAGACTGTGCGAAGTCTTGTGCAGGTACGGCACAACCAAAGGCTTGTCGGTCTTCCGACGGTCATCTTTTACCCGTGTTCCCAGTTTTAGCTTCTGGAAGAGGGTCTCAGCCACCGCAATCAAAACCGAATGGGGGAACCCCGCCGCCACAAGTCGGCTGGCCTGATTCTCAAAACTTGTCTGCATCAGGTGCGGGCACGACTTCTGAAGAGACAATTCCAAACAGTGCGACGCTATAGCTCTTTTTACAGTTTTGGAATGCGCTGCTCTTTTTAGCACCCGCGCACGCATTTGTGCGAAAACGCGTTTTAAGCATGCACATGCGTCTTTTGGTAGACGCGGATGAAGTTTTCTGCAAAACCACAAGATGTGCATGCAAATGGTGCTTTTTGCAGAACGCGCACGTGGATTTCTACCAAACGACGTGCTAAGCTTGCCGATGCTGCTCTTTTTAGCACCCGCGCACGGATTTGTGCGAAAACGCGTTTTAAGCATGCACATGCATCTTTTGGTAGACGCGGATGAAGTTTTCTGCAAAACCACAAGATGTGCATGCAAATGGTGCTTTTGGCAGAACGCGCACGTGGATTTCTACCAAACGACGTGCTAAGCATGCCGATGCTGCTCTTTTTAGCACCCGCGCACGCATTTGTGCGAAAACGCGTTTTAAGCATGCACATGCATCTTTTGGTAGACGCGGATGAAGTTTTCTGCAAAACCACAAGATCTGCATGCAAATGGTGCTTTTTGCAGAACGCGCACGTGGATTTCTACCAAACGACGTGCTAAGCATGCCGATGCTGCTCTTTTTAGCACCCGCGCACGGATTTGTGCGAAAACGCGTTTTAAGCATGCACATGCATCTTTTGGTAGACGCGGATGAAGTTTTCTGCAAAACCACAAGATGTGCATGCAAATGGTGCTTTTGGCAGAACGCGCACGTAGATTTCTACCAAACGACGTGCTAATCATGCCGATGCTGCTCTTTTTAGCACCGGCGCACGCATGTGTGCGAAAACGCGTTTTAAGCATGCACATGCATCTTTTGGTAGACGCGGATGAAGTTTTCTGCATAACCACAAGATGTGCATGCAAATGGTGCTTTTTGCAGAACGCTCACGTGGATTTCTACCAAACGACGTGCTAAGCATGCCGATCCTGATATTTTTAGCACCCGCGCACGCATTTGTGCGAAAACGCGTTTTAAGCATGCACATGCATCTTTTGGTAGACGCGGATGAAGTTTTCTGCAAAACCACAAGATGTGCATGCAAATGGTGCTTTTTGCAGAACGCGCACGTGGATTTCTACCAAACGACGTGCTAAGCATGCCGATGCTGCTCTTTTTAGCACCCGCGCACGCATTTGTGCAAAAACGCGTTTTAAGCATGCACATGCATATTTTGGTAGACGCGGATGAAGTTTTCTGCAAAACCACAAGATGTGCATGCAAATGGTGCTTTTTGCAGAACGCGCACATGGATTTCTACCAAACAACGTGCTAAGCATGCCGATGCTGCTCTTTTTAGCACCCGCGCACGCATTTGTGCGAAAACGCGTTTTAAGCATGCACATGCATCTTTTGGTAGACGCGGATGAAGTTTTCTGCAAAACCACAAGATGTGCATGCAAATGGTGCTTTTTGCAGAACGCGCACGTGGATTTCTACCAAACGACGTGCTAAGCATGCCGATGCTGCTCTTTTTAGCACCCGCGCACGCATTCGTGCGAAAACGCGTTTTAAGCATGCACATGCATCTTTTGGTAGACGCGGATGAAGTTTTCTGCAAAACCACAAGATGTGCATGCAAATGGTGCTTTTGGCAGAACGCGCACGTGGATTTCTACCAAACGACGTGCTAAGCATGCCGATGCTGCTCTTTTTAGCACCCGCGCACGGATTTGTGCGAAAACGCGTTTTAAGCATGCACATGCATCTTTTGGTAGACGCGGATGAAGTTTTCTGCAAAACCACAAGATGTGCATGCAAATGGTGCTTTTGGCAGAACGCGCACGTGAATTTCTACCAAACGACGTGCTAAGCATGCCGATGCCGCTCTTTTTAGCACCCGCGCACGCATTTGTGCGAAAACGCGTTTTAAGCATGCACATGCATCTTTTGGTAGACGCGGATGAAGTTTTCGGCAAAACCACAAGATGTGCATGCAAATGGTGCTTTTTGCAGAACGCGCACGTGGATTTCTACCAAACGACGTGCTAAGCATGCCGATGCTGCTCTTTTTAGCACCCGCGCACGCATTTGTGCGAAAACGCGTTTTAAGCATGCACATGCATCGTTTGGTAGACGCGGATGAAGTTTTCTACAAAACCACAAGATGTGCATGCAAATGGTTCTTTTTGCAGAACGCGCACGTGGATTTCTACCAAACGACGTGCTAAGCTTGCCGATGCTGCTCTTTTTAGCACCCGCGCACGGATTTGTGCGAAAACGCGTTTTAAGCATGCACATGCATCTTTTGGTAGACGCGGATGAAGTTTTCTGCAAAACCACAAGATGTGCATGCAAATGGTGCTTTTGGCAGAACGCGCACGTGGATTTCTACCAAACGACGTGCTAAGCATGCCGATGCTGCTCTTTTTAGCGCCCGCGCACGCATTTGTGCGAAAACGCGTTTTAAGCATGCACATGCATCTTTTGGTAGACGCGGATGAAGTTTTCTGCAAAACCACAAGATGTGCATGCACATGGTGCTTTTTGCAGAACGCGCACGTGGATTTCTACCAAACGACGTGCTAAGCATGCCGATGCTGCTCTTTTTAGCACCCGCGCACGGATTTGTGCGAAAACGCGTTTTAAGCATGCACATGCATCTTTTGCTAGACGCGGATGAAGTTTTCTGCAAAACCACAAGATGTGCATGCAAATGGTGCTTTTTGCAGAACGCGCACGTGGATTTCTACCAAACGACGTGCTAAGCATGCCGATGCTGCTCTTTTTAGCACCCGCGCACGCATTTGTGCAAAAACGCGTTTTAAGCATGCACATGCATATTTTGGTAGACGCGGATGAAGTTTTCTGCAAAACCACAAGATGTGCATGCAAATGGTGCTTTTTGCAGAACGCGCACATGGATTTCTACCAAACAACGTGCTAAGCATGCCGATGCTGCTCTTTTTAGCACCCGCGCACGCATTTGTGCGAAAACGCGTTTTAAGCATGCACATGCATCTTTTGGTAGACGCGGATGAAGTTTTCTGCAAAACCACAAGATGTGCATGCAAATGGTGCTTTTTGCAGAACGCGCACGTGGATTTCTACCAAACGACGTGCTAAGCATGCCGATGCTGCTCTTTTTAGCACCCGCGCACGCATTCGTGCGAAAACGCGTTTTAAGCATGCACATGCATCTTTTGGTAGACGCGGATGAAGTTTTCTGCAAAACCACAAGATGTGCATGCAAATGGTGCTTTTGGCAGAACGCGCACGTGGATTTCTACCAAACGACGTGCTAAGCATGCCGATGCTGCTCTTTTTAGCACCCGCGCACGGATTTGTGCGAAAACGCGTTTTAAGCATGCACATGCATCTTTTGGTAGACGCGGATGAAGTTTTCTGCAAAACCACAAGATGTGCATGCAAATGGTGCTTTTGGCAGAACGCGCACGTGAATTTCTACCAAACGACGTGCTAAGCATGCCGATGCCGCTCTTTTTAGCACCCGCGCACGCATTTGTGCGAAAACGCGTTTTAAGCATGCACATGCATCTTTTGGTAGACGCGGATGAAGTTTTCGGCAAAACCACAAGATGTGCATGCAAATGGTGCTTTTTGCAGAACGCGCACGTGGATTTCTACCAAACGACGTGCTAAGCATGCCGATGCTGCTCTTTTTAGCACCCGCGCACGCATTTGTGCGAAAACGCGTTTTAAGCATGCACATGCATCGTTTGGTAGACGCGGATGAAGTTTTCTACAAAACCACAAGATGTGCATGCAAATGGTTCTTTTTGCAGAACGCGCACGTGGATTTCTACCAAACGACGTGCTAAGCTTGCCGATGCTGCTCTTTTTAGCACCCGCGCACGGATTTGTGCGAAAACGCGTTTTAAGCATGCACATGCATCTTTTGGTAGACGCGGATGAAGTTTTCTGCAAAACCACAAGATGTGCATGCAAATGGTGCTTTTGGCAGAACGCGCACGTGGATTTCTACCAAACGACGTGCTAAGCATGCCGATGCTGCTCTTTTTAGCGCCCGCGCACGCATTTGTGCGAAAACGCGTTTTAAGCATGCACATGCATCTTTTGGTAGACGCGGATGAAGTTTTCTGCAAAACCACAAGATGTGCATGCACATGGTGCTTTTTGCAGAACGCGCACGTGGATTTCTACCAAACGACGTGCTAAGCATGCCGATGCTGCTCTTTTTAGCACCCGCGCACGGATTTGTGCGAAAACGCGTTTTAAGCATGCACATGCATCTTTTGCTAGACGCGGATGAAGTTTTCTGCAAAACCACAAGATGTGCATGCAAATGGTGCTTTTTGCAGAACGCGCACGTGGATTTCTACCAAACGACGTGCTAAGCATGCCGATGCTGCTCTTTTTAGCACCCGCGCACGCATTTGTGCGAAAACGCGTTTTAAGCATGCACATGCATCTTTTGGTAGACGCGGATGAAGTTTTCTGCAAAACCACAAGATGTGCATGCAAATGGTGCTTTTTGCAGAACGCGCACGTGGATTTCTACCAAACGACGTGCTAAGCATGCCGATGCTGCTCTTTTTAGCACCCGCGCACGCATTTGTGCGAAAACGCGTTTTAAGCATGCACATGCATCTTTTGGTAGACGCGGATGAAGTTTTCTGCAAAACCACAAGATGTGCATGCAAATGGTGCTTTTTGCAGAACGCGCACGTGGATTTCTACCAAACGACGTGCTAAGCATGCCGATGCTGCTCTTTTTAGCACCCGCGCACGGATTTGTGCGAAAACGCGTTTTAAGCATGCACATGCATCTTTTGGTAGACACGGATGAAGTTTTCTGCAAAACCACAAGATGTGCATGCAAATGGTGCTTTTGCAGAACGGGCACGTGGATTTCTACCAAACGACGTGCTAAGCATGCCGATGCTGCTCTTTTTAGCACCCGCGCACGCATTTGTGCGAAAACGCGTTTTAAGCATGCACATGCATCTTTTGGTAGACGCGGATGAAGTTTTCTGCAAAACCACAAGATGTGCATGCAAATGGTGCTTTTTGCAGAACGCGCACGTGGATTTCTACCAAACGACGTGCTAAGCATGCCGATGCTGCTCTTTTTAGCACCCGCGCACGCATTTGTGCGAAAACGCGTTTTAAGCATGCACATGCATCTTTTGGTAGACGCGGATGAAGTTTTCTGCAAAACCACAAGATGTGCATGCAAATGGTGCTTTTGGCAGAACGCGCACGTGGATTTCTACCAAACGACGTGCTAAGCATGCCGATGCTGCTCTTTTTAGCACCCGCGCACGCATTTGTGCGAAAACGCGTTTTAAGCATGCACATGCATCTTTTGGTAGACGCGGATGAAGTTTTCTGCAAAACCACAAGATGTGCATGCAAATGGTGCTTTTTGCAGAACGCGCACGTGGATTTCTACCAAACGACGTGCTAAGCATGCCGATGCTGCTCTTTTTAGCACCCGCGCACGCATTTGTGCGAAAACGCGTTTTAAGCATGCACATGCATCTTTTGGTAGACGCGGATGAAGTTTTCTGCAAAACCACAAGATGTGCATGCAAATGGTGCTTTTTGCAGAACGCGCACGTGGATTTCTACCAAACGACGTGCTAAGCTTGCCGATGCTGCTCTTTTTAGCACCCGCGCACGCATTTGTGCGAAAACGCGTTTTAAGCATGCACATGCATCTTTTGGTAGACGCGGATGAAGTTTTCTGCAAAACCACAAGATGTGCATGCAAATGGTGCTTTTGGCAGAACGCGCACGTGGATTTCTACCAAACGACGTGCTAAGCATGCGATGCTGCTCTTTTTAGCACCCGCACACGGATTTGTGCGAAAACGCGTTTTAAGCATGCACATGCATCTTTTGGTAGACGCGGATGAAGTTTTCTGCAAAACCACAAGATGTGCATGCAAATGGTGCTTTTGGCAGAACGCGCACGTGGATTTCTACCAAACGACGTGCTAAGCATGCCGATGCTTCTCTTTTTAGCACCCGCGCACGGATTTGTGCGAAAACGCGTTTTAAGCATGCACATGCATCTTTTGGTAGACGCGGATGAAGTTTTCTGCAAAACCACAAGATGTGCATGCAAATGGTGCTTTTGGCAGAACGCGCACGTGGATTTCTACCAAACGACGTGCTAAGCATGCCGATGCTGCTCTTTTTAGCACCCACGCACGGATTTGTGCGAAAACGCGTTTTAAGCATGCACATGCATCTTTTGGTAGACGCGGATGAAGTTTTCTGCAAAACCACAAGATGTGCATGCAAATGGTGCTTTTGGCAGAACGCGCACGTGGATTTCTACCAAACGACGTGCTAAGCATGCCGATGCTGCTCTTTTTTGCACCCACGCACGGATTTGTGCGAAAACGCGTTTTAAGCATGCACATGCATTTTTTGGTAGGCGCGGATGAAGTTTTCTGCAAAACCACAAGATGTGCATGCAAATGGTGCTTTTGGCAGAACGCGCACGTGGATTTCTACCAAACGACGTGCTAAGCATGCCGATGCTGCTCTTTTTAGCACCCGCGCACGCATTTGTGCGAAAACGCGTTTTAAGCATGCACATGCATCTTTTGGTAGACGCGGATGAAGTTTTCTGCAAAACCACAAGATGTGCATGCAAATGGTGCTTTTGGCAGAACGCGCACGTGGATTTCTACCAAACGACGTGCTAAGCATGCCGATGCTGCTCTTTTTAGCACCCGCGCACGCATTTGTGCGAAAACGCGTTTTAAGCATGCACATGCATCTTTTGGTAGACGCGGATGAAGTTTTCTGCAAAACCACAAGATGTGCATGCAAATGGTGCTTTTTGCAGAACGCGCACGTGGATTTCTACCAAACGACGTGCTAAGCATGCCGATGCTGCTCTTTTTAGCACCCGCGCACGCATTTGTGCGAAAACGCGTTTTAAGCATGCACATGCATCTTTTGGTAGACGCGGATGAAGTTTTCTGCAAAACCACAAGATGTGCATGCAAATGGTGCTTTTTGCAGAACGCGCACGTGGATTTCTACCAAACGACGTGCTAAGCTTGCCGATGCTGCTCTTTTTAGCACCCGCGCACGCATTTGTGCGAAAACGCGTTTTAAGCATGCACATGCATCTTTTGGTAGACGCGGATGAAGTTTTCTGCAAAACCACAAGATGTGCATGCAAATGGTGCTTTTGGCAGAACGCGCACGTGGATTTCTACCAAACGACGTGCTAAGCATGCGATGCTGCTCTTTTTAGCACCCGCACACGGATTTGTGCGAAAACGCGTTTTAAGCATGCACATGCATCTTTTGGTAGACGCGGATGAAGTTTTCTGCAAAACCACAAGATGTGCATGCAAATGGTGCTTTTGGCAGAACGCGCACGTGGATTTCTACCAAACGACGTGCTAAGCATGCCGATGCTTCTCTTTTTAGCACCCGCGCACGGATTTGTGCGAAAACGCGTTTTAAGCATGCACATGCATCTTTTGGTAGACGCGGATGAAGTTTTCTGCAAAACCACAAGATGTGCATGCAAATGGTGCTTTTGGCAGAACGCGCACGTGGATTTCTACCAAACGACGTGCTAAGCATGCCGATGCTGCTCTTTTTAGCACCCACGCACGGATTTGTGCGAAAACGCGTTTTAAGCATGCACATGCATTTTTTGGTAGGCGCGGATGAAGTTTTCTGCAAAACCACAAGATGTGCATGCAAATGGTGCTTTTGGCAGAACGCGCACGTGGATTTCTACCAAACGACGTGCTAAGCATGCCGATGCTGCTCTTTTTAGCACCCGCGCACGCATTTGTGCGAAAACGCGTTTTAAGCATGCACATGCATCTTTTGGTAGACGCGGATGAAGTTTTCTGCAAAACCACAAGATGTGCATGCAAATGGTGCTTTTTGCAGAACGCTCACGTGGATTTCTACCAAACGACGTGCTAAGCATGCCGATGCAACTTTTTTTAGCACCCGCGCACGCATTTGTGCGAAAACGCGTTTTAAGCATGCACATGCATCTTTTGGTAGACGCGGATGAAGTTTTCTGCAAAACCACAAGATGTGCATGCAAATGGTGCTTTTTGCAGAACGCGCACGTGGATTTCTACCAAACGACGTGCTAAGCATGCCGATGCTGCTCTTTTTAGCACCCGCGCACGGATTTGTGCGAAAACGTCTTTTAAGCATGCACATGCATCTTTTGGTAGACGCGGATGAAGTTTTCTGCAAAACCACAAGATGTGCATGCAAATGGTGCTTTTGGCAGAACGCGCACGTGGATTTCTACCAAACGACGTGCTAAGCATGCCGATGCTGCTCTTTTTAGCACCCGCGCACGCATTTGTGCGAAAACGCGTTTTAAGCATGCACATGCATCTTTTGGTAGACGCGGATGAAGTTTTCTGCAAAACCACAAGATGTGCATGCAAATGGTGCTTTTGGCAGAACGCGCACGTGGATTTCTACCAAACGACGTGCTAAGCATGCGATGCTGCTCTTTTTAGCACCCGCACACGGATTTGTGCGAAAACGCGTTTTAAGCATGCACATGCATCTTTTGGTAGACGCGGATGAAGTTTTCTGCAAAACCACAAGATGTGCATGCAAATGGTGCTTTTGGCAGAACGCGCACGTGGATTTCTACCAAACGACGTGCTAAGCATGCCGATGCTTCTCTTTTTAGCACCCGCGCACGGATTTGTGCGAAAACGCGTTTTAAGCATGCACATGCATCTTTTGGTAGACGCGGATGAAGTTTTCTGCAAAACCACAAGATGTGCATGCAAATGGTGCTTTTGGCAGAACGCGCACGTGGATTTCTACCAAACGACGTGCTAAGCATGCCGATGCTGCTCTTTTTAGCACCCACGCACGGATTTGTGCGAAAACGCGTTTTAAGCATGCACATGCATCTTTTGGTAGACGCGGATGAAGTTTTCTGCAAAACCACAAGATGTGCATGCAAATGGTGCTTTTGGCAGAACGCGCACGTGGATTTCTACCAAACGACGTGCTAAGCATGCCGATGCTGCTCTTTTTAGCACCCACGCACGGATTTGTGCGAAAACGCGTTTTAAGCATGCACATGCATTTTTTGGTAGGCGCGGATGAAGTTTTCTGCAAAACCACAAGATGTGCATGCAAATGGTGCTTTTGGCAGAACGCGCACGTGGATTTCTACCAAACGACGTGCTAAGCATGCCGATGCTGCTCTTTTTAGCACCCGCGCACGCATTTGTGCGAAAACGCGTTTTAAGCATGCACATGCATCTTTTGGTAGACGCGGATGAAGTTTTCTGCAAAACCACAAGATGTGCATGCAAATGGTGCTTTTGGCAGAACGCGCACGTGGATTTCTACCAAACGACGTGCTAAGCATGCCGATGCTGCTCTTTTTAGCACCCGCGCACGCATTTGTGCGAAAACGCGTTTTAAGCATGCACATGCATCTTTTGGTAGACGCGGATGAAGTTTTCTGCAAAACCACAAGATGTGCATGCAAATGGTGCTTTTTGCAGAACGCGCACGTGGATTTCTACCAAACGACGTGCTAAGCATGCCGATGCTGCTCTTTTTAGCACCCGCGCACGCATTTGTGCGAAAACGCGTTTTAAGCATGCACATGCATCTTTTGGTAGACGCGGATGAAGTTTTCTGCAAAACCACAAGATGTGCATGCAAATGGTGCTTTTTGCAGAACGCGCACGTGGATTTCTACCAAACGACGTGCTAAGCTTGCCGATGCTGCTCTTTTTAGCACCCGCGCACGCATTTGTGCGAAAACGCGTTTTAAGCATGCACATGCATCTTTTGGTAGACGCGGATGAAGTTTTCTGCAAAACCACAAGATGTGCATGCAAATGGTGCTTTTGGCAGAACGCGCACGTGGATTTCTACCAAACGACGTGCTAAGCATGCGATGCTGCTCTTTTTAGCACCCGCACACGGATTTGTGCGAAAACGCGTTTTAAGCATGCACATGCATCTTTTGGTAGACGCGGATGAAGTTTTCTGCAAAACCACAAGATGTGCATGCAAATGGTGCTTTTGGCAGAACGCGCACGTGGATTTCTACCAAACGACGTGCTAAGCATGCCGATGCTTCTCTTTTTAGCACCCGCGCACGGATTTGTGCGAAAACGCGTTTTAAGCATGCACATGCATCTTTTGGTAGACGCGGATGAAGTTTTCTGCAAAACCACAAGATGTGCATGCAAATGGTGCTTTTGGCAGAACGCGCACGTGGATTTCTACCAAACGACGTGCTAAGCATGCCGATGCTGCTCTTTTTAGCACCCACGCACGGATTTGTGCGAAAACGCGTTTTAAGCATGCACATGCATTTTTTGGTAGGCGCGGATGAAGTTTTCTGCAAAACCACAAGATGTGCATGCAAATGGTGCTTTTGGCAGAACGCGCACGTGGATTTCTACCAAACGACGTGCTAAGCATGCCGATGCTGCTCTTTTTAGCACCCGCGCACGCATTTGTGCGAAAACGCGTTTTAAGCATGCACATGCATCTTTTGGTAGACGCGGATGAAGTTTTCTGCAAAACCACAAGATGTGCATGCAAATGGTGCTTTTTGCAGAACGCTCACGTGGATTTCTACCAAACGACGTGCTAAGCATGCCGATGCAACTTTTTTTAGCACCCGCGCACGCATTTGTGCGAAAACGCGTTTTAAGCATGCACATGCATCTTTTGGTAGACGCGGATGAAGTTTTCTGCAAAACCACAAGATGTGCATGCAAATGGTGCTTTTTGCAGAACGCGCACGTGGATTTCTACCAAACGACGTGCTAAGCATGCCGATGCTGCTCTTTTTAGCACCCGCGCACGGATTTGTGCGAAAACGTCTTTTAAGCATGCACATGCATCTTTTGGTAGACGCGGATGAAGTTTTCTGCAAAACCACAAGATGTGCATGCAAATGGTGCTTTTGGCAGAACGCGCACGTGGATTTCTACCAAACGACGTGCTAAGCATGCCGATGCTGCTCTTTTTAGCACCCGCGCACGCATTTGTGCGAAAACGCGTTTTAAGCATGCACATGCATCTTTTGGTAGACGCGGATGAAGTTTTCTGCAAAACCACAAGATGTGCATGCAAATGGTGCTTTTGGCAGAACGCGCACGTGGATTTCTACCAAACGACGTGCTAAGCATGCCGATGCTGCTCTTTTTAGCACCCGCGCACGGATTTGTGCGAAAACGCGTTTTAAGCATGCACATCCATCTTTTGGTAGACGCGGATAAAGTTTTCTGCAAAACCACAAGATGTGCATGCAAATGGTGCCTTTGGCAGAACGCGCACGTGGATTTCTACCAAACGACGTGCTAAGCATGCCGATGCTGCTCTTTTTAGCACCCGCGCACGCATTTGTGCGAAAACGTGTTTTAAGCATGCACATGCATCTTTTGGTAGACGCGGATGAAGTTTTCTGCAAAACCACAAGATGTGCATGAAAATGGTGCTTTTGGCAGAACGCGCACGTGGATTTCTACCAAACGACGTGCTAAGCATGCCGATGCTGCTCTTTTTAGCACCCGCGCACGCATTTGTGCGAAAACGCGTTTTAAGCATGCACATGCATCTTTTGGTAGACGCGGATGAAGTTTTCTGCAAAACCACAAGATGTGCATGCAAATGGTGCTTTTGGCAGAACGCGCACGTGGATTTCTACCAAACGACGTGCTAAGCATGCCGATGCTGCTCTTTTTAGCACCCGCGCACGGATTTGTGCGAAAACACGTTTTAAGCATGCACATGCATCTTTTGGTAGACGCGGATGAAGTTTTCTGCAAAACCACAAGATGTGCATGCAAATGGTGCTTTTGGCAGAACGCGCACGTGGATTTCTACCAAACGACGTGCTAAGCATGCCGATGCTGCTCTTTTTAGCACCCGCGCACGCATTTGTGCGAAAACGCGTTTTAAGCATGCACATGCATCTTTTGGTAGACGCGGATGAAGTTTTCTGCAAAACCACAAGATGTGCATGCAAATGGTGCTTTTGGCAGAACGCGCACGTGGATTTCTACCAAACGACGTGCTAAGCATGCCGATGCTGCTCTTTTTAGCACCCGCGCACGGATTTGTGCGAAAACGCGTTTTAAGCATGCACATGCATCTTTTGGTAGACGCGGATGAAGTTTTCTGCAAAACCACAAGATGTGCATGCAAATGGTGCTTTTGGCAGAACGCGCACGTGGATTTCTACCAAACGACGTGCTAAGCATGCCGATGCTGCTCTTTTTAGCACCCGCGCACGGATTTGCGCGAAAACGCGTTTTAAGCATGCACATGCATCTTTTGGTAGACGCGGATGAAGTTTTCTGCAAAACCACAAGATGTGCATGCAAATGGTGCTTTTGGCAGAACGCGCACGTGGATTTCTACCAAACGACGTGCTAAGCATGCCGATGCTGCTCTTTTTAGCACCCACGCATGGATTTGTGCGAAAACGCGTTTTAAGCATGCACATGCATTTTGGTAGACGCGGATGAAGTTTTCTGCAAAACCACAAGATGTGCATGCAAATGGTGCTTTTGGCAGAACGCGCACGTGGATTTCTACCAAACGACGTGCTAAGCATGCCGATGCTGCTCTTTTTAGCACCCGCGCACGCATTTGTGCGAAAACGCGTTTTAAGCATGCACATGCATCTTTTGGTAGACGCGGATGAAGTTTTCTGCAAAACCACAAGATGTGCATGCAAATGGTGCTTTTGGCAGAACGCGCACGTGGATTTCTACCAAACGACGTGCTAAGCATGCCGATGCTGCTCTTTTTAGCACCCGCGCACGGATTTGTGCGGTAACGCGTTTTAAGCATGCACATGCATCTTTTGGTAGACGCGGATGAAGTTTTCTGCAAAACCACAAGATGTGCATGCAAATGGTGCTTTTGGCAGAACGCGCACGTGGATTTCTACCAAACGACGTGCTAAGCATGCCGATGCTGCTCTTTTTAGCACCCGCGCACGCATTTGTGCGAAAACGCGTTTTAAGCATGCACATGCATCTTTTGGTAGACGCGGATGAAGTTTTCTGCAAAACCACAAGATGTGCATGCAAATGGTGCTTTTTGCAGAACGCGCACGTGGATTTCTACCAAACGACGTGCTAAGCATGCCGATGCTACTCTTTTTAGCACCCGCGCACGCATTTGTGCGAAAACGCGTTTTAAGCATGCACATGCATCTTTTGGTAGACGCGGATGAAGTTTTCTGCAAAACCACAAGATGTGCATGCAAATGGTGCTTTTGGCAGAACGCGCACGTGGATTTCTACCAAACGACGTGCTAAGCATGCCGATGCTGCTCTTTTTAGCACCCACGCACGGATTTGTGCGAAAACGCGTTTTAAGCATGCACATGCATTTTTTGGTAGGCGCGGATGAAGTTTTCTGCAAAACCACAAGATGTGCATGCAAATGGTGCTTTTGGCAGAACGCGCACGTGGATTTCTACCAAACGACGTGCTAAGCATGCCGATGCTGCTCTTTTTAGCACCCGCGCACGCATTTGTGCGAAAACGCGTTTTAAGCATGCACATGCATCTTTTGGTAGACGCGGATGAAGTTTTCTGCAAAACCACAAGATGTGCATGCAAATGGTGCTTTTTGCAGAACGCTCACGTGGATTTCTACCAAACGACGTGCTAAGCATGCCGATGCAACTTTTTTTAGCACCCGCGCACGCATTTGTGCGAAAACGCGTTTTAAGCATGCACATGCATCTTTTGGTAGACGCGGATGAAGTTTTCTGCAAAACCACAAGATGTGCATGCAAATGGTGCTTTTTGCAGAACGCGCACGTGGATTTCTACCAAACGACGTGCTAAGCATGCCGATGCTGCTCTTTTTAGCACCCGCGCACGGATTTGTGCGAAAACGTCTTTTAAGCATGCACATGCATCTTTTGGTAGACGCGGATGAAGTTTTCTGCAAAACCACAAGATGTGCATGCAAATGGTGCTTTTGGCAGAACGCGCACGTGGATTTCTACCAAACGACGTGCTAAGCATGCCGATGCTGCTCTTTTTAGCACCCGCGCACGCATTTGTGCGAAAACGCGTTTTAAGCATGCACATGCATCTTTTGGTAGACGCGGATGAAGTTTTCTGCAAAACCACAAGATGTGCATGCAAATGGTGCTTTTGGCAGAACGCGCACGTGGATTTCTACCAAACGACGTGCTAAGCATGCGATGCTGCTCTTTTTAGCACCCGCACACGGATTTGTGCGAAAACGCGTTTTAAGCATGCACATGCATCTTTTGGTAGACGCGGATGAAGTTTTCTGCAAAACCACAAGATGTGCATGCAAATGGTGCTTTTGGCAGAACGCGCACGTGGATTTCTACCAAACGACGTGCTAAGCATGCCGATGCTTCTCTTTTTAGCACCCGCGCACGGATTTGTGCGAAAACGCGTTTTAAGCATGCACATGCATCTTTTGGTAGACGCGGATGAAGTTTTCTGCAAAACCACAAGATGTGCATGCAAATGGTGCTTTTGGCAGAACGCGCACGTGGATTTCTACCAAACGACGTGCTAAGCATGCCGATGCTGCTCTTTTTAGCACCCACGCACGGATTTGTGCGAAAACGCGTTTTAAGCATGCACATGCATCTTTTGGTAGACGCGGATGAAGTTTTCTGCAAAACCACAAGATGTGCATGCAAATGGTGCTTTTGGCAGAACGCGCACGTGGATTTCTACCAAACGACGTGCTAAGCATGCCGATGCTGCTCTTTTTAGCACCCACGCACGGATTTGTGCGAAAACGCGTTTTAAGCATGCACATGCATTTTTTGGTAGGCGCGGATGAAGTTTTCTGCAAAACCACAAGATGTGCATGCAAATGGTGCTTTTGGCAGAACGCGCACGTGGATTTCTACCAAACGACGTGCTAAGCATGCCGATGCTGCTCTTTTTAGCACCCGCGCACGCATTTGTGCGAAAACGCGTTTTAAGCATGCACATGCATCTTTTGGTAGACGCGGATGAAGTTTTCTGCAAAACCACAAGATGTGCATGCAAATGGTGCTTTTGGCAGAACGCGCACGTGGATTTCTACCAAACGACGTGCTAAGCATGCCGATGCTGCTCTTTTTAGCACCCGCGCACGCATTTGTGCGAAAACGCGTTTTAAGCATGCACATGCATCTTTTGGTAGACGCGGATGAAGTTTTCTGCAAAACCACAAGATGTGCATGCAAATGGTGCTTTTTGCAGAACGCGCACGTGGATTTCTACCAAACGACGTGCTAAGCATGCCGATGCTGCTCTTTTTAGCACCCGCGCACGCATTTGTGCGAAAACGCGTTTTAAGCATGCACATGCATCTTTTGGTAGACGCGGATGAAGTTTTCTGCAAAACCACAAGATGTGCATGCAAATGGTGCTTTTTGCAGAACGCGCACGTGGATTTCTACCAAACGACGTGCTAAGCTTGCCGATGCTGCTCTTTTTAGCACCCGCGCACGCATTTGTGCGAAAACGCGTTTTAAGCATGCACATGCATCTTTTGGTAGACGCGGATGAAGTTTTCTGCAAAACCACAAGATGTGCATGCAAATGGTGCTTTTGGCAGAACGCGCACGTGGATTTCTACCAAACGACGTGCTAAGCATGCGATGCTGCTCTTTTTAGCACCCGCACACGGATTTGTGCGAAAACGCGTTTTAAGCATGCACATGCATCTTTTGGTAGACGCGGATGAAGTTTTCTGCAAAACCACAAGATGTGCATGCAAATGGTGCTTTTGGCAGAACGCGCACGTGGATTTCTACCAAACGACGTGCTAAGCATGCCGATGCTTCTCTTTTTAGCACCCGCGCACGGATTTGTGCGAAAACGCGTTTTAAGCATGCACATGCATCTTTTGGTAGACGCGGATGAAGTTTTCTGCAAAACCACAAGATGTGCATGCAAATGGTGCTTTTGGCAGAACGCGCACGTGGATTTCTACCAAACGACGTGCTAAGCATGCCGATGCTGCTCTTTTTAGCACCCACGCACGGATTTGTGCGAAAACGCGTTTTAAGCATGCACATGCATTTTTTGGTAGGCGCGGATGAAGTTTTCTGCAAAACCACAAGATGTGCATGCAAATGGTGCTTTTGGCAGAACGCGCACGTGGATTTCTACCAAACGACGTGCTAAGCATGCCGATGCTGCTCTTTTTAGCACCCGCGCACGCATTTGTGCGAAAACGCGTTTTAAGCATGCACATGCATCTTTTGGTAGACGCGGATGAAGTTTTCTGCAAAACCACAAGATGTGCATGCAAATGGTGCTTTTTGCAGAACGCTCACGTGGATTTCTACCAAACGACGTGCTAAGCATGCCGATGCAACTTTTTTTAGCACCCGCGCACGCATTTGTGCGAAAACGCGTTTTAAGCATGCACATGCATCTTTTGGTAGACGCGGATGAAGTTTTCTGCAAAACCACAAGATGTGCATGCAAATGGTGCTTTTTGCAGAACGCGCACGTGGATTTCTACCAAACGACGTGCTAAGCATGCCGATGCTGCTCTTTTTAGCACCCGCGCACGGATTTGTGCGAAAACGTCTTTTAAGCATGCACATGCATCTTTTGGTAGACGCGGATGAAGTTTTCTGCAAAACCACAAGATGTGCATGCAAATGGTGCTTTTGGCAGAACGCGCACGTGGATTTCTACCAAACGACGTGCTAAGCATGCCGATGCTGCTCTTTTTAGCACCCGCGCACGCATTTGTGCGAAAACGCGTTTTAAGCATGCACATGCATCTTTTGGTAGACGCGGATGAAGTTTTCTGCAAAACCACAAGATGTGCATGCAAATGGTGCTTTTGGCAGAACGCGCACGTGGATTTCTACCAAACGACGTGCTAAGCATGCCGATGCTGCTCTTTTTAGCACCCGCGCACGGATTTGTGCGAAAACGCGTTTTAAGCATGCACATCCATCTTTTGGTAGACGCGGATAAAGTTTTCTGCAAAACCACAAGATGTGCATGCAAATGGTGCCTTTGGCAGAACGCGCACGTGGATTTCTACCAAACGACGTGCTAAGCATGCCGATGCTGCTCTTTTTAGCACCCGCGCACGCATTTGTGCGAAAACGTGTTTTAAGCATGCACATGCATCTTTTGGTAGACGCGGATGAAGTTTTCTGCAAAACCACAAGATGTGCATGAAAATGGTGCTTTTGGCAGAACGCGCACGTGGATTTCTACCAAACGACGTGCTAAGCATGCCGATGCTGCTCTTTTTAGCACCCGCGCACGCATTTGTGCGAAAACGCGTTTTAAGCATGCACATGCATCTTTTGGTAGACGCGGATGAAGTTTTCTGCAAAACCACAAGATGTGCATGCAAATGGTGCTTTTGGCAGAACGCGCACGTGGATTTCTACCAAACGACGTGCTAAGCATGCCGATGCTGCTCTTTTTAGCACCCGCGCACGGATTTGTGCGAAAACACGTTTTAAGCATGCACATGCATCTTTTGGTAGACGCGGATGAAGTTTTCTGCAAAACCACAAGATGTGCATGCAAATGGTGCTTTTGGCAGAACGCGCACGTGGATTTCTACCAAACGACGTGCTAAGCATGCCGATGCTGCTCTTTTTAGCACCCGCGCACGCATTTGTGCGAAAACGCGTTTTAAGCATGCACATGCATCTTTTGGTAGACGCGGATGAAGTTTTCTGCAAAACCACAAGATGTGCATGCAAATGGTGCTTTTGGCAGAACGCGCACGTGGATTTCTACCAAACGACGTGCTAAGCATGCCGATGCTGCTCTTTTTAGCACCCGCGCACGGATTTGTGCGAAAACGCGTTTTAAGCATGCACATGCATCTTTTGGTAGACGCGGATGAAGTTTTCTGCAAAACCACAAGATGTGCATGCAAATGGTGCTTTTGGCAGAACGCGCACGTGGATTTCTACCAAACGACGTGCTAAGCATGCCGATGCTGCTCTTTTTAGCACCCGCGCACGGATTTGCGCGAAAACGCGTTTTAAGCATGCACATGCATCTTTTGGTAGACGCGGATGAAGTTTTCTGCAAAACCACAAGATGTGCATGCAAATGGTGCTTTTGGCAGAACGCGCACGTGGATTTCTACCAAACGACGTGCTAAGCATGCCGATGCTGCTCTTTTTAGCACCCACGCATGGATTTGTGCGAAAACGCGTTTTAAGCATGCACATGCATTTTGGTAGACGCGGATGAAGTTTTCTGCAAAACCACAAGATGTGCATGCAAATGGTGCTTTTGGCAGAACGCGCACGTGGATTTCTACCAAACGACGTGCTAAGCATGCCGATGCTGCTCTTTTTAGCACCCGCGCACGCATTTGTGCGAAAACGCCTTTTAAGCATGCACATGCATCTTTTGGTAGACGCGGATGAAGTTTTCTGCAAAACCACAAGATGTGCATGCAAATGGTGCTTTTGGCAGAACGCGCACGTGGATTTCTACCAAACGACGTGCTAAGCATGCCGATGCTGCTCTTTTTAGCACCCGCGCACGGATTTGTGCGAAAACGCGTTTTAAGCATGCACATGCATCTTTTGGTAGACGCGGATGAAGTTTTCTGCAAAACCACAAGATGTGCATGCAAATGGTGCTTTTGGCAGAACGCGCACGTGGATTTCTACCAAACGACGTGCTAAGCATGCCGATGCTGCTCTTTTTAGCACCCGCGCACGCATTTGTGCGAAAACGCGTTTTAAGCATGCACATGCATCTTTTGGTAGACGCGGATGAAGTTTTCTGCAAAACCACAAGATGTGCATGCAAATGGTGCTTTTTGCAGAACGCGCACGTGGATTTCTACCAAACGACGTGCTAAGCATGCCGATGCTACTCTTTTTAGCACCCGCGCACGCATTTGTGCGAAAACGCGTTTTAAGCATGCACATGCATCTTTTGGTAGACGCGGATGAAGTTTTCTGCAAAACCACAAGATGTGCATGCAAATGGTGCTTTCTGCAGAACGCGCACGTGGATTTCTACCAAACGACGTGCGAAGCATGCCGATGCTGCTCTTTTTAGCACCCGCGCACGGATTTGTGCGAAAACGTGTTTTAAGCATGCACATGCATCTTTTGGTAGACGCGGATGAAGTTTTCTGCAAAACCACAAGATGTGCATGCAAATGGTGCTTTTGGCAGAACGCGCACGTGGATTTCTACCAAACGACGTGCTAAGCATGCCGATGCTGCTCTTTTTAGCACCCGCGCACGCATTTGTGCGAAAACGCGTTTTAAGCATGCACATGCATCTTTTGGTAGACGCGGATGAAGTTTTCTGCAAAACCACAAGATGTGCATGCAAATGGTGCTTTTCGCAGAACGCGCACGTGGATTTCTACCAAACGACGTGCTAAGCATGCCGATGCTGCTCTTTTTAGCACCCGCGCACGGATTTGTGCGAAAACGCGTTTTAAGCATGCACATGCATCTTTTGGTAGACGCGGATGAAGTTTTCTGCAAAACCACAAGATGTGCATGCAAATGGTGCTTTTGGCAGAACGCGCACGTGGATTTCTACCAAACGACGTGCTAAGCATGCCGATGCTGCTCTTTTTAGCACCCGCACACGGATTTGTTCGAAAACGCGTTTTAAGCATGCACATGCATCTTTTGGTAGACGCGGATGAAGTTTTCTGCAAAACCACAAGATGTGCATGCAAATGGTGCTTTTGGCAGAACGCGCACGTGGATTTGTACCAAACGACGTGCTAAGCATGCCGATGCTGCTCTTTTTAGCACCCGCGCACGCATTTGTGCGAAAACGCGTTTTAAGCATGCACATGCATCTTTTGGTAGACGCGGATGAAGTTTTCTGCAAAACCACAAGATGTGCATGCAAATGGTGCTTTTGGCAGAATGCGCACGTGGATTTCTACCAAACGACGTGCTAAGCATGCCGATGCTGCTCTTTTTAGCGTCCGCGCACGGATTTGTGCGAAAACGCGTTTTAAGCATGCACATGCATCTTTTGGTAGACGCGGATGAAGTTTTCTGCAAAACCACAAGATGTGCATGCAAATGGTGCTTTTGGCAGAACGCGCACGTGGATTTCTACCAAACGACGTGCTAAGCATGCCGATGCTGCTCTTTTTAGCACCCACGCACGGATTTGTGCGAAAACGCGTTTTCAGCATGCACATGCATCTTTTGGTTGACGCGGATGAAGTTTTCTGCAAAACCACAAGATGTGCATGCAAATGGTGCTTTTGGCAGAACGCGCACGTGGATTTCTACCAAACGACGTGCTAAGCATGCCGATGCTGCTCTTTTTAGCACCCGCGCACGCATTTGTGCGAAAACGCGTTTTAAGCATGCACATGCATCTTTTGGTAGACGCGGATGAATTTTTCTGCAAAACCACAAGATGTGCATGCAAATGGTGCTTTTTGCAGAACGCGCACGTGGATTTCTACCAAACGACGTGCTAAGCATGCCGATGCTGCTCTTTTTAGCACCCGCGCACGGATTTGTGCGAAAACGCGTTTTAAGCATGCACATGCGTCTTTTGGTAGACGCGGATGAAGTTTTCTGCAAAACCACAAGATGTGCATGCAAATGGTGCTTTTTGCAGAACGCGCACGTGGATTTCTACCAAACGACGTGCTAAGCATGCAGATGCTGCTCTTTTTAGCACCCGCGCACGCATTTGTGCGACAACGCGTTTTAAGCATGCACATGCATCTTTTGGTAGACGCGGATGAATTTTCCTGCAAAACCACAAGATGTGCATGCAAATGGTGCTTTTTGCAGAACGCGCACGTGGATTTCTACAAAACGACGTGCTAAGCATGCCGATGCTGCTCTTTTTAGCACCCGCGCACGCATTTGTGCGAAAACGCGTTTTAAGCATGCACATGCATCTTTTGGTAGACGCGGAAGAAGTTTTCTGCAAAACCACAAGATGTGCATGCAAATGGTTCTTTTTGCAGAACGCGCACGTGGATTTCTACCAAATGACGTGCTTAGCATGCCGATGCTGCTCTTTTTAGCACCCGCGCACGGATTTGTGCGAAAACGCGTTTTAAGCATGCACATGCATCTTTTGGTAGACGCGGATGAAGTTTTCTGCAAAACCACAAGATGTGCATGCAAATGGTGCTTTTGGCAGAACGCGCACGTGGATGTCTACCAAACGACGTGCTAAGCATGCCGATGCTGCTCTTTTTAGCACCCGCGCACGGATTTGTGCGAAAACGCGTTTTAAGCATGCACATGCATCTTTTGGTAGACGCGGATGAAGTTTTCTGCAAAACCACAAGATGTGCATGCAAATGGTGCTTTTGGCAGAACGCGCACGTGGATTTCTACCAAACGACGTGCTAAGCATGCCGATGCTGCTCTTTTTAGCACCCGCGCACGCATTTGTGCGAAAACGCGTTTTAAGCATGCACATGCATCTTTTGGTAGACGCGGATGAAGTTTTCTGCAAAACCACAAGATGTGCATGCAAATGGTGCTTTTGGCAGAACGCGCACGTGGATTTCTACCAAACGACGTGCTAAGCATGCCGATGCTGCTCTTTTTAGCACCCGCGCACGGATTTGTGCGAAAACGCGTTTTAAGCATGCACATGCATCTTTTGGTAGACGCGGATGAAGTTTTCTGCAAAACCACAAGATGTGCATGCAAATGGTGCTTTTTGCAGAACGCGCACGTGGATTTCTACCAAACGACGTGCTAAGCATGCCGATGCTGCTCTTTTTAGCACCCGCGCACGGATTTGTGCGAAAACGCGTTTTAAGCATGCACACGCATCTTTTGGTAGACGCGGATGAAGTTTTCTGCAAAACCACAAGATGTGCATGCAAATGGTGCTTTTTGCAGAACGCGCACGTGGATTTCTACCAAACGACGTGCTAAGCATGCCGATGCTGCTCTTTTTAGCACCCGCGCACGCATTTGTGCGAAAACGCGTTTTAAGCATGCACATGCATCTTTTGGTAGACGCGGATGAAGTTTTCTGCAAAACCACAAGATGTGCATGCAAATGGTGCTTTTTGCAGAACGCGCTTGTGGATTTCTACCAAACGACGTGCTAAGCATGCCGATGCTGCTCTTTTTAGCACCCGCGCACGCATTTGTGCGAAAACGCGTTTTAAGCATGCACATGCATCTTTTGGTAGACGCGGATGAAGTTTTCTGCAAAAGCACAAGATGTTAACGGAAGACGGGTGCCTTATATAAGGGGAAAGGCAGAAGTGAAGGGGGAAGGGAGTGATACAATCGGGGAAAATGACGATGCGCATCGATGAACGAACGTGCCAGCATTCAACGCATTCAGACGCGAAGAAACAAGAAAACGAAAAAAACGAAAAAAGTATACAAACACTAACAAAAGGCGAGGGATACTAAGATACAATGAAATCAGTAAGCAGCCGCTTCCAAAAAATTAAGCTCTGCCGCAAAAAGCGATACAGAAGGGGTGCTTACGCACTTGCTGCCATATTTGTGTATGTAGAACGCTTCCAAACTGACGCGCGCCGTCGCGTCGGCACTTTTGCCGAGAATCTTTGTCTCTCCCAAACGAGCCTCGCATCCTGTGCATCCAATTACATGTGCGACCAAATGTGCGTACTTGTCCTTTAAGTTGCTTAAATTTCGGGCATGTTCCCCCAAGCGTTCATTAATGCAGCGGCCGGTTTGGCCGACGTAAGCCTTTCCACACTTCAAGGGAATGGCGTAGACCACTCCTGTGGCACACTTGATGAACGGCTTCTCATGTTTTAGCTGGCAACCTCTTTTTTTAGAGTTGCAGATGCGTGGGCACAACTGTGCCAGCTTGTTGGGTGCCGAAAAAACAACGGAAACACCATGCCTGTTGGCTACCTTCTTAAGACTGTGCGAAGTCTTGTGCAGGTACGGCACAACCAAAGGCTTGTCGGTCTTCCGACGGTCATCTTTTACCCGTGTTCCCAGTTTTAGCTTCTGGAAGAGGGTCTCAGCCACCGCAATCAAAACCGAATGGGGGAACCCCGCCGCCACAAGTCGGCTGGCCTGATTCTCAAAACTTGTCTGCATCAGGTGCGGGCACGACTTCTGAAGAGACAATTCCAAACAGTGCGACGCTATAGCTCTTTTTACAGTTTTGGAATGCGCTGCTCTTTTTAGCACCCGCGCACGCATTTGTGCGAAAACGCGTTTTAAGCATGCACATGCGTCTTTTGGTAGACGCGGATGAAGTTTTCTGCAAAACCACAAGATGTGCATGCAAATGGTGCTTTTTGCAGAACGCGCACGTGGATTTCTACCAAACGACGTGCTAAGCTTGCCGATGCTGCTCTTTTTAGCACCCGCGCACGGATTTGTGCGAAAACGCGTTTTAAGCATGCACATGCATCTTTTGGTAGACGCGGATGAAGTTTTCTGCAAAACCACAAGATGTGCATGCAAATGGTGCTTTTGGCAGAACGCGCACGTGGATTTCTACCAAACGACGTGCTAAGCATGCCGATGCTGCTCTTTTTAGCACCCGCGCACGCATTTGTGCGAAAACGCGTTTTAAGCATGCACATGCATCTTTTGGTAGACGCGGATGAAGTTTTCTGCAAAACCACAAGATGTGCATGCAAATGGTGCTTTTTGCAGAACGCGCACGTGGATTTCTACCAAACGACGTGCTAAGCATGCCGATGCTGCTCTTTTTAGCACCCGCGCACGGATTTGTGCGAAAACGCGTTTTAAGCATGCACATGCATCTTTTGGTAGACGCGGATGAAGTTTTCTGCAAAACCACAAGATGTGCATGCAAATGGTGCTTTTGGCAGAACGCGCACGTAGATTTCTACCAAACGACGTGCTAATCATGCCGATGCTGCTCTTTTTAGCACCGGCGCACGCATGTGTGCGAAAACGCGTTTTAAGCATGCACATGCATCTTTTGGTAGACGCGGATGAAGTTTTCTGCATAACCACAAGATGTGCATGCAAATGGTGCTTTTTGCAGAACGCTCACGTGGATTTCTACCAAACGACGTGCTAAGCATGCCGATGCTGATATTTTTAGCACCCGCGCACGCATTTGTGCGAAAACGCGTTTTAAGCATGCACATGCATCTTTTGGTAGACGCGGATGAAGTTTTCTGCAAAACCACAAGATGTGCATGCAAATGGTGCTTTTTGCAGAACGCGCACGTGGATTTCTACCAAACGACGTGCTAAGCATGCCGATGCTGCTCTTTTTAGCACCCGCGCACGCATTTGTGCAAAAACGCGTTTTAAGCATGCACATGCATATTTTGGTAGACGCGGATGAAGTTTTCTGCAAAACCACAAGATGTGCATGCAAATGGTGCTTTTTGCAGAACGCGCACATGGATTTCTACCAAACAACGTGCTAAGCATGCCGATGCTGCTCTTTTTAGCACCCGCGCACGCATTTGTGCGAAAACGCGTTTTAAGCATGCACATGCATCTTTTGGTAGACGCGGATGAAGTTTTCTGCAAAACCACAAGATGTGCATGCAAATGGTGCTTTTTGCAGAACGCGCACGTGGATTTCTACCAAACGACGTGCTAAGCATGCCGATGCTGCTCTTTTTAGCACCCGCGCACGCATTCGTGCGAAAACGCGTTTTAAGCATGCACATGCATCTTTTGGTAGACGCGGATGAAGTTTTCTGCAAAACCACAAGATGTGCATGCAAATGGTGCTTTTGGCAGAACGCGCACGTGGATTTCTACCAAACGACGTGCTAAGCATGCCGATGCTGCTCTTTTTAGCACCCGCGCACGGATTTGTGCGAAAACGCGTTTTAAGCATGCACATGCATCTTTTGGTAGACGCGGATGAAGTTTTCTGCAAAACCACAAGATGTGCATGCAAATGGTGCTTTTGGCAGAACGCGCACGTGAATTTCTACCAAACGACGTGCTAAGCATGCCGATGCCGCTCTTTTTAGCACCCGCGCACGCATTTGTGCGAAAACGCGTTTTAAGCATGCACATGCATCTTTTGGTAGACGCGGATGAAGTTTTCGGCAAAACCACAAGATGTGCATGCAAATGGTGCTTTTTGCAGAACGCGCACGTGGATTTCTACCAAACGACGTGCTAAGCATGCCGATGCTGCTCTTTTTAGCACCCGCGCACGCATTTGTGCGAAAACGCGTTTTAAGCATGCACATGCATCGTTTGGTAGACGCGGATGAAGTTTTCTGCAAAACCACAAGATGTGCATGCAAATGGTTCTTTTTGCAGAACGCGCACGTGGATTTCTACCAAACGACGTGCTAAGCTTGCCGATGCTGCTCTTTTTAGCACCCGCGCACGGATTTGTGCGAAAACGCGTTTTAAGCATGCACATGCATCTTTTGGTAGACGCGGATGAAGTTTTCTGCAAAACCACAAGATGTGCATGCAAATGGTGCTTTTGGCAGAACGCGCACGTGGATTTCTACCAAACGACGTGCTAAGCATGCCGATGCTGCTCTTTTTAGCGCCCGCGCACGCATTTGTGCGAAAACGCGTTTTAAGCATGCACATGCATCTTTTGGTAGACGCGGATGAAGTTTTCTGCAAAACCACAAGATGTGCATGCACATGGTGCTTTTTGCAGAACGCGCACGTGGATTTCTACCAAACGACGTGCTAAGCATGCCGATGCTGCTCTTTTTAGCACCCGCGCACGCATTTGTGCGAAAACGCGTTTTAAGCATGCACATGCATCTTTTGGTAGACGCGGATGAAGTTTTCTGCAAAACCACAAGATGTGCATGCAAATGGTGCTTTTTGCAGAACGCGCACGTGGATTTCTACCAAACGACGTGCTAAGCATGCAGATGCTCCTCTTTTTAGCACCCGCGCACGCATTTGTGCGACAACGCGTTTTAAGCATGCACATGCATCTTTTGGTAGACGCGGATGAATTTTTCTGCAAAACCACAAGATGTGCATGCAAATGGTGCTTTTTGCAGAACGCGCACGTGGATTTCTACCAAACGACGTGCTAAGCATGCCGATGCTGCTCTTTTTAGCACCCGCGCACGCATTTGTGCGAAAACGCGTTTTAAGCATGCACATGCATCTTTTGGTAGACGCGGAAGAAGTTTTCTGCAAAACCACAAGATGTGCATGCAAATGGTGCTTTTTGCAGAACGCTCACGTGGATTTCTTCCAAACGACGTGCTAAGCATGCCGATGCTGCTCTTTTTAGCACCCGCGCACGCATTTGTGCGAAAACGCGTTTTAAGCATGCACATGCATCTTTTGGTAGACGCGGATGAAGTTTTCTGCAAAACCACAAGATGTGCATGCAAATGGTGCTTTTTGCAGAACGCGCTCGTGGATTTCTACCAAACGACGTGCTAAGCATGCCGATGCTGCTCTTTTTAGCACCCGCGCACGCATTTGGGCGAAAACGCGTTTTAAGCATGCACATGCATCTTTTGGTAGACGCGGATGAAGTTTTCTGCAAAACCACAAGATGTGCATGCAAATGGTGCTTTTTGCAGAACGCGCACGTGGATTTCTACCAAACGACGTGCTAAGCATGCCGATGCTGCTCTTTTTAGCACCCGCGCACGGATTTGTGCGAAAACGCGTTTTAAGCATGCACACGCATCTTTTGGTAGACGCGGATGAAGTTTTCTGCAAAACCACAAGATGTGCATGCAAATGGTGCTTTTTGCAGAACGCGCACGTGGATTTCTACCAAACGACGTGCTAAGCATGCCGATGCTGCTCTTTTTAGCACCCGCGCACGCATTTGTGCGAAAACGCGTTTTAAGCATGCACATGCATCTTTTGGTAGACGCGGATGAAGTTTTCTGCAAAACCACAAGATGTGCATGCAAATGGTGCTTTTTGCAGAACGCGCTTGTGGATTTCTACCAAACGACGTGCTAAGCATGCCGATGCTGCTCTTTTTAGCACCCGCGCACGCATTTGTGCGAAAACGCGTTTTAAGCATGCACATGCATCTTTTGGTAGACGCGGATGAATTTTCCTGCAAAACCACAAGATGTGCATGCAAATGGTGCTTTTTGCAGAACGCGCACGTGGATTTCTACAAAACGACGTGCTAAGCATGCCGATGCTGCTCTTTTTAGCACCCGCGCACGCATTTGTGCGAAAACGCGTTTTAAGCATGCACATGCATCTTTTGGTAGACGCGGAAGAAGTTTTCTGCAAAACCACAAGATGTGCATGCAAATGGTTCTTTTTGCAGAACGCGCACGTGGATTTCTACCAAATGACGTGCTTAGCATGCCGATGCTGCTCTTTTTAGCACCCGCGCACGGATTTGTGCGAAAACGCGTTTTAAGCATGCACATGCATCTTTTGGTAGACGCGGATGAAGTTTTCTGCAAAACCACAAGATGTGCATGCAAATGGTGCTTTTGGCAGAACGCGCACGTGGATGTCTACCAAACGACGTGCTAAGCATGCCGATGCTGCTCTTTTTAGCACCCGCGCACGGATTTGTGCGAAAACGCGTTTTAAGCATGCACATGCATCTTTTGGTAGACGCGGATGAAGTTTTCTGCAAAACCACAAGATGTGCATGCAAATGGTGCTTTTGGCAGAACGCGCACGTGGATTTCTACCAAACGACGTGCTAAGCATGCCGATGCTGCTCTTTTTAGCACCCGCGCACGCATTTGTGCGAAAACGCGTTTTAAGCATGCACATGCATCTTTTGGTAGACGCGGATGAAGTTTTCTGCAAAACCACAAGATGTGCATGCAAATGGTGCTTTTGGCAGAACGCGCACGTGGATTTCTACCAAACGACGTGCTAAGCATGCCGATGCTGCTCTTTTTAGCACCCGCGCACGGATTTGTGCGAAAACGCGTTTTAAGCATGCACATGCATCTTTTGGTAGACGCGGATGAAGTTTTCTGCAAAACCACAAGATGTGCATGCAAATGGTGCTTTTTGCAGAACGCGCACGTGGATTTCTACCAAACGACGTGCTAAGCATGCCGATGCTGCTCTTTTTAGCACCCGCGCACGGATTTGTGCGAAAACGCGTTTTAAGCATGCACACGCATCTTTTGGTAGACGCGGATGAAGTTTTCTGCAAAACCACAAGATGTGCATGCAAATGGTGCTTTTTGCAGAACGCGCACGTGGATTTCTACCAAACGACGTGCTAAGCATGCCGATGCTGCTCTTTTTAGCACCCGCGCACGCATTTGTGCGAAAACGCGTTTTAAGCATGCACATGCATCTTTTGGTAGACGCGGATGAAGTTTTCTGCAAAACCACAAGATGTGCATGCAAATGGTGCTTTTTGCAGAACGCGCTTGTGGATTTCTACCAAACGACGTGCTAAGCATGCCGATGCTGCTCTTTTTAGCACCCGCGCACGCATTTGTGCGAAAACGCGTTTTAAGCATGCACATGCATCTTTTGGTAGACGCGGATGAAGTTTTCTGCAAAAGCACAAGATGTTAACGGAAGACGGGTGCCTTATATAAGGGGAAAGGCAGAAGTGAAGGGGGAAGGGAGTGATACAATCGGGGAAAATGACGATGCGCATCGATGAACGAACGTGCCAGCATTCAACGCATTCAGACGCGAAGAAACAAGAAAACGAAAAAAACGAAAAAAGTATACAAACACTAACAAAAGGCGAGGGATACTAAGATACAATGACATCAGTAAGCAGCCGCTTCCAAAAAATTAAGCTCTGCCGCAAAAAGCGATACAGAAGGGGTGCTTACGCACTTGCTGCCATATTTGTGTATGTAGAACGCTTCCAAACTGACGCGCGCCGTCGCGTCGGCACTTTTGCCGAGAATCTTTGTCTCTCCCAAACGAGCCTCGCATCCTGTGCATCCAATTACATGTGCGACCAAATGTGCGTACTTGTCCTTTAAGTTGCTTAAATTTCGGGCATGTTCCCCCAAGCGTTCATTAATGCAGCGGCCGGTTTGGCCGACGTAAGCCTTTCCACACTTCAAGGGAATGGCGTAGACCACTCCTGTGGCACACTTGATGAACGGCTTCTCATGTTTTAGCTGGCAACCTCTTTTTTTAGAGTTGCAGATGCGTGGGCACAACTGTGCCAGCTTGTTGGGTGCCGAAAAAACAACGGAAACACCATGCCTGTTGGCTACCTTCTTAAGACTGTGCGAAGTCTTGTGCAGGTACGGCACAACCAAAGGCTTGTCGGTCTTCCGACGGTCATCTTTTACCCGTGTTCCCAGTTTTAGCTTCTGGAAGAGGGTCTCAGCCACCGCAATCAAAACCGAATGGGGGAACCCCGCCGCCACAAGTCGGCTGGCCTGATTCTCAAAACTTGTCTGCATCAGGTGCGGGCACGACTTCTGAAGAGACAATTCCAAACAGTGCGACGCTATAGCTCTTTTTACAGTTTTGGAATGCGCTGCTCTTTTTAGCACCCGCGCACGCATTTGTGCGAAAACGCGTTTTAAGCATGCACATGCGTCTTTTGGTAGACGCGGATGAAGTTTTCTGCAAAACCACAAGATGTGCATGCAAATGGTGCTTTTTGCAGAACGCGCACGTGGATTTCTACCAAACGACGTGCTAAGCTTGCCGATGCTGCTCTTTTTAGCACCCGCGCACGGATTTGTGCGAAAACGCGTTTTAAGCATGCACATGCATCTTTTGGTAGACGCGGATGAAGTTTTCTGCAAAACCACAAGATGTGCATGCAAATGGTGCTTTTGGCAGAACGCGCACGTGGATTTCTACCAAACGACGTGCTAAGCATGCCGATGCTGCTCTTTTTAGCACCCGCGCACGCATTTGTGCGAAAACGCGTTTTAAGCATGCACATGCATCTTTTGGTAGACGCGGATGAAGTTTTCTGCAAAACCACAAGATGTGCATGCAAATGGTGCTTTTTGCAGAACGCGCACGTGGATTTCTACCAAACGACGTGCTAAGCATGCCGATGCTGCTCTTTTTAGCACCCGCGCACGGATTTGTGCGAAAACGCGTTTTAAGCATGCACATGCATCTTTTGGTAGACGCGGATGAAGTTTTCTGCAAAACCACAAGATGTGCATGCAAATGGTGCTTTTGGCAGAACGCGCACGTAGATTTCTACCAAACGACGTGCTAATCATGCCGATGCTGCTCTTTTTAGCACCGGCGCACGCATGTGTGCGAAAACGCGTTTTAAGCATGCACATGCATCTTTTGGTAGACGCGGATGAAGTTTTCTGCATAACCACAAGATGTGCATGCAAATGGTGCTTTTTGCAGAACGCTCACGTGGATTTCTACCAAACGACGTGCTAAGCATGCCGATGCTGATATTTTTAGCACCCGCGCACGCATTTGTGCGAAAACGCGTTTTAAGCATGCACATGCATCTTTTGGTAGACGCGGATGAAGTTTTCTGCAAAACCACAAGATGTGCATGCAAATGGTGCTTTTTGCAGAACGCGCACGTGGATTTCTACCAAACGACGTGCTAAGCATGCCGATGCTGCTCTTTTTAGCACCCGCGCACGCATTTGTGCAAAAACGCGTTTTAAGCATGCACATGCATATTTTGGTAGACGCGGATGAAGTTTTCTGCAAAACCACAAGATGTGCATGCAAATGGTGCTTTTTGCAGAACGCGCACATGGATTTCTACCAAACAACGTGCTAAGCATGCCGATGCTGCTCTTTTTAGCACCCGCGCACGCATTTGTGCGAAAACGCGTTTTAAGCATGCACATGCATCTTTTGGTAGACGCGGATGAAGTTTTCTGCAAAACCACAAGATGTGCATGCAAATGGTGCTTTTTGCAGAACGCGCACGTGGATTTCTACCAAACGACGTGCTAAGCATGCCGATGCTGCTCTTTTTAGCACCCGCGCACGCATTCGTGCGAAAACGCGTTTTAAGCATGCACATGCATCTTTTGGTAGACGCGGATGAAGTTTTCTGCAAAACCACAAGATGTGCATGCAAATGGTGCTTTTGGCAGAACGCGCACGTGGATTTCTACCAAACGACGTGCTAAGCATGCCGATGCTGCTCTTTTTAGCACCCGCGCACGGATTTGTGCGAAAACGCGTTTTAAGCATGCACATGCATCTTTTGGTAGACGCGGATGAAGTTTTCTGCAAAACCACAAGATGTGCATGCAAATGGTGCTTTTGGCAGAACGCGCACGTGAATTTCTACCAAACGACGTGCTAAGCATGCCGATGCCGCTCTTTTTAGCACCCGCGCACGCATTTGTGCGAAAACGCGTTTTAAGCATGCACATGCATCTTTTGGTAGACGCGGATGAAGTTTTCGGCAAAACCACAAGATGTGCATGCAAATGGTGCTTTTTGCAGAACGCGCACGTGGATTTCTACCAAACGACGTGCTAAGCATGCCGATGCTGCTCTTTTTAGCACCCGCGCACGCATTTGTGCGAAAACGCGTTTTAAGCATGCACATGCATCGTTTGGTAGACGCGGATGAAGTTTTCTGCAAAACCACAAGATGTGCATGCAAATGGTTCTTTTTGCAGAACGCGCACGTGGATTTCTACCAAACGACGTGCTAAGCTTGCCGATGCTGCTCTTTTTAGCACCCGCGCACGGATTTGTGCGAAAACGCGTTTTAAGCATGCACATGCATCTTTTGGTAGACGCGGATGAAGTTTTCTGCAAAACCACAAGATGTGCATGCAAATGGTGCTTTTGGCAGAACGCGCACGTGGATTTCTACCAAACGACGTGCTAAGCATGCCGATGCTGCTCTTTTTAGCGCCCGCGCACGCATTTGTGCGAAAACGCGTTTTAAGCATGCACATGCATCTTTTGGTAGACGCGGATGAAGTTTTCTGCAAAACCACAAGATGTGCATGCACATGGTGCTTTTTGCAGAACGCGCACGTGGATTTCTACCAAACGACGTGCTAAGCATGCCGATGCTGCTCTTTTTAGCACCCGCGCACGCATTTGTGCGAAAACGCGTTTTAAGCATGCACATGCATCTTTTGGTAGACGCGGATGAAGTTTTCTGCAAAACCACAAGATGTGCATGCAAATGGTGCTTTTTGCAGAACGCGCACGTGGATTTCTACCAAACGACGTGCTAAGCATGCAGATGCTCCTCTTTTTAGCACCCGCGCACGCATTTGTGCGACAACGCGTTTTAAGCATGCACATGCATCTTTTGGTAGACGCGGATGAATTTTTCTGCAAAACCACAAGATGTGCATGCAAATGGTGCTTTTTGCAGAACGCGCACGTGGATTTCTACCAAACGACGTGCTAAGCATGCCGATGCTGCTCTTTTTAGCACCCGCGCACGCATTTGTGCGAAAACGCGTTTTAAGCATGCACATGCATCTTTTGGTAGACGCGGAAGAAGTTTTCTGCAAAACCACAAGATGTGCATGCAAATGGTGCTTTTTGCAGAACGCTCACGTGGATTTCTTCCAAACGACGTGCTAAGCATGCCGATGCTGCTCTTTTTAGCACCCGCGCACGCATTTGTGCGAAAACGCGTTTTAAGCATGCACATGCATCTTTTGGTAGACGCGGATGAAGTTTTCTGCAAAACCACAAGATGTGCATGCAAATGGTGCTTTTTGCAGAACGCGCTCGTGGATTTCTACCAAACGACGTGCTAAGCATGCCGATGCTGCTCTTTTTAGCACCCGCGCACGCATTTGGGCGAAAACGCGTTTTAAGCATGCACATGCATCTTTTGGTAGACGCGGATGAAGTTTTCTGCAAAACCACAAGATGTGCATGCAAATGGTGCTTTTTGCAGAACGCGCACGTGGATTTCTACCAAACGACGTGCTAAGCATGCCGATGCTGCTCTTTTTAGCACCCGCGCACGGATTTGTGCGAAAACGCGTTTTAAGCATGCACACGCATCTTTTGGTAGACGCGGATGAAGTTTTCTGCAAAACCACAAGATGTGCATGCAAATGGTGCTTTTTGCAGAACGCGCACGTGGATTTCTACCAAACGACGTGCTAAGCATGCCGATGCTGCTCTTTTTAGCACCCGCGCACGCATTTGTGCGAAAACGCGTTTTAAGCATGCACATGCATCTTTTGGTAGACGCGGATGAAGTTTTCTGCAAAACCACAAGATGTGCATGCAAATGGTGCTTTTTGCAGAACGCGCTTGTGGATTTCTACCAAACGACGTGCTAAGCATGCCGATGCTGCTCTTTTTAGCACCCGCGCACGCATTTGTGCGAAAACGCGTTTTAAGCATGCACATGCATCTTTTGGTAGACGCGGATGAAGTTTTCTGCAAAAGCACAAGATGTTAACGGAAGACGGGTGCCTTATATAAGGGGAAAGGCAGAAGTGAAGGGGGAAGGGAGTGATACAATCGGGGAAAATGACGATGCGCATCGATGAACGAACGTGCCAGCATTCAACGCATTCAGACGCGAAGAAACAAGAAAACGAAAAAAACGAAAAAAGTATACAAACACTAACAAAAGGCGAGGGATACTAAGATACAATGAAATCAGTAAGCAGCCGCTTCCAAAAAATTAAGCTCTGCCGCAAAAAGCGATACAGAAGGGGTGCTTACGCACTTGCTGCCATATTTGTGTATGTAGAACGCTTCCAAACTGACGCGCGCCGTCGCGTCGGCACTTTTGCCGAGAATCTTTGTCTCTCCCAAACGAGCCTCGCATCCTGTGCATCCAATTACATGTGCGACCAAATGTGCGTACTTGTCCTTTAAGTTGCTTAAATTTCGGGCATGTTCCCCCAAGCGTTCATTAATGCAGCGGCCGGTTTGGCCGACGTAAGCCTTTCCACACTTCAAGGGAATGGCGTAGACCACTCCTGTGGCACACTTGATGAACGGCTTCTCATGTTTTAGCTGGCAACCTCTTTTTTTAGAGTTGCAGATGCGTGGGCACAACTGTGCCAGCTTGTTGGGTGCCGAAAAAACAACGGAAACACCATGCCTGTTGGCTACCTTCTTAAGACTGTGCGAAGTCTTGTGCAGGTACGGCACAACCAAAGGCTTGTCGGTCTTCCGACGGTCATCTTTTACCCGTGTTCCCAGTTTTAGCTTCTGGAAGAGGGTCTCAGCCACCGCAATCAAAACCGAATGGGGGAACCCCGCCGCCACAAGTCGGCTGGCCTGATTCTCAAAACTTGTCTGCATCAGGTGCGGGCACGACTTCTGAAGAGACAATTCCAAACAGTGCGACGCTATAGCTCTTTTTACAGTTTTGGAATGCGCTGCTCTTTTTAGCACCCGCGCACGCATTTGTGCGAAAACGCGTTTTAAGCATGCACATGCGTCTTTTGGTAGACGCGGATGAAGTTTTCTGCAAAACCACAAGATGTGCATGCAAATGGTGCTTTTTGCAGAACGCGCACGTGGATTTCTACCAAACGACGTGCTAAGCTTGCCGATGCTGCTCTTTTTAGCACCCGCGCACGGATTTGTGCGAAAACGCGTTTTAAGCATGCACATGCATCTTTTGGTAGACGCGGATGAAGTTTTCTGCAAAACCACAAGATGTGCATGCAAATGGTGCTTTTGGCAGAACGCGCACGTGGATTTCTACCAAACGACGTGCTAAGCATGCCGATGCTGCTCTTTTTAGCACCCGCGCACGCATTTGTGCGAAAACGCGTTTTAAGCATGCACATGCATCTTTTGGTAGACGCGGATGAAGTTTTCTGCAAAACCACAAGATGTGCATGCAAATGGTGCTTTTTGCAGAACGCGCACGTGGATTTCTACCAAACGACGTGCTAAGCATGCCGATGCTGCTCTTTTTAGCACCCGCGCACGGATTTGTGCGAAAACGCGTTTTAAGCATGCACATGCATCTTTTGGTAGACGCGGATGAAGTTTTCTGCAAAACCACAAGATGTGCATGCAAATGGTGCTTTTGGCAGAACGCGCACGTAGATTTCTACCAAACGACGTGCTAATCATGCCGATGCTGCTCTTTTTAGCACCGGCGCACGCATGTGTGCGAAAACGCGTTTTAAGCATGCACATGCATCTTTTGGTAGACGCGGATGAAGTTTTCTGCATAACCACAAGATGTGCATGCAAATGGTGCTTTTTGCAGAACGCTCACGTGGATTTCTACCAAACGACGTGCTAAGCATGCCGATGCTGATATTTTTAGCACCCGCGCACGCATTTGTGCGAAAACGCGTTTTAAGCATGCACATGCATCTTTTGGTAGACGCGGATGAAGTTTTCTGCAAAACCACAAGATGTGCATGCAAATGGTGCTTTTTGCAGAACGCGCACGTGGATTTCTACCAAACGACGTGCTAAGCATGCCGATGCTGCTCTTTTTAGCACCCGCGCACGCATTTGTGCAAAAACGCGTTTTAAGCATGCACATGCATATTTTGGTAGACGCGGATGAAGTTTTCTGCAAAACCACAAGATGTGCATGCAAATGGTGCTTTTTGCAGAACGCGCACATGGATTTCTACCAAACAACGTGCTAAGCATGCCGATGCTGCTCTTTTTAGCACCCGCGCACGCATTTGTGCGAAAACGCGTTTTAAGCATGCACATGCATCTTTTGGTAGACGCGGATGAAGTTTTCTGCAAAACCACAAGATGTGCATGCAAATGGTGCTTTTTGCAGAACGCGCACGTGGATTTCTACCAAACGACGTGCTAAGCATGCCGATGCTGCTCTTTTTAGCACCCGCGCACGCATTCGTGCGAAAACGCGTTTTAAGCATGCACATGCATCTTTTGGTAGACGCGGATGAAGTTTTCTGCAAAACCACAAGATGTGCATGCAAATGGTGCTTTTGGCAGAACGCGCACGTGGATTTCTACCAAACGACGTGCTAAGCATGCCGATGCTGCTCTTTTTAGCACCCGCGCACGGATTTGTGCGAAAACGCGTTTTAAGCATGCACATGCATCTTTTGGTAGACGCGGATGAAGTTTTCTGCAAAACCACAAGATGTGCATGCAAATGGTGCTTTTGGCAGAACGCGCACGTGAATTTCTACCAAACGACGTGCTAAGCATGCCGATGCCGCTCTTTTTAGCACCCGCGCACGCATTTGTGCGAAAACGCGTTTTAAGCATGCACATGCATCTTTTGGTAGACGCGGATGAAGTTTTCGGCAAAACCACAAGATGTGCATGCAAATGGTGCTTTTTGCAGAACGCGCACGTGGATTTCTACCAAACGACGTGCTAAGCATGCCGATGCTGCTCTTTTTAGCACCCGCGCACGCATTTGTGCGAAAACGCGTTTTAAGCATGCACATGCATCGTTTGGTAGACGCGGATGAAGTTTTCTGCAAAACCACAAGATGTGCATGCAAATGGTTCTTTTTGCAGAACGCGCACGTGGATTTCTACCAAACGACGTGCTAAGCTTGCCGATGCTGCTCTTTTTAGCACCCGCGCACGGATTTGTGCGAAAACGCGTTTTAAGCATGCACATGCATCTTTTGGTAGACGCGGATGAAGTTTGCTGCAAAACCACAAGATGTGCATGCAAATGGTGCTTTTGGCAGAACGCGCACGTGGATTTCTACCAAACGACGTGCTAAGCATGCCGATGCTGCTCTTTTTAGCGCCCGCGCACGCATTTGTGCGAAAACGCGTTTTAAGCATGCACATGCATCTTTTGGTAGACGCGGATGAAGTTTTCTGCAAAACCACAAGATGTGCATGCACATGGTGCTTTTTGCAGAACGCGCACGTGGATTTCTACCAAACGACGTGCTAAGCATGCCGATGCTGCTCTTTTTAGCACCCGCGCACGGATTTGTGCGAAAACGCGTTTTAAGCATGCACATGCATCTTTTGGTAGACGCGGATGAAGTTTTCTGCAAAACCACAAGATGTGCATGCAAATGGTGCTTTTGGCAGAACGCGCACGTGAATTTCTACCAAACGACGTGCTAAGCATGCCGATGCCGCTCTTTTTAGCACCCGCGCACGCATTTGTGCGAAAACGCGTTTTAAGCATGCACATGCATCTTTTGGTAGACGCGGATGAAGTTTTCGGCAAAACCACAAGATGTGCATGCAAATGGTGCTTTTTGCAGAACGCGCACGTGGATTTCTACCAAACGACGTGCTAAGCATGCCGATGCTGCTCTTTTTAGCACCCGCGCACGCATTTGTGCGAAAACGCGTTTTAAGCATGCACATGCATCGTTTGGTAGACGCGGATGAAGTTTTCTGCAAAACCACAAGATGTGCATGCAAATGGTTCTTTTTGCAGAACGCGCACGTGGATTTCTACCAAACGACGTGCTAAGCTTGCCGATGCTGCTCTTTTTAGCACCCGCGCACGGATTTGTGCGAAAACGCGTTTTAAGCATGCACATGCATCTTTTGGTAGACGCGGATGAAGTTTTCTGCAAAACCACAAGATGTGCATGCAAATGGTGCTTTTGGCAGAACGCGCACGTGGATTTCTACCAAACGACGTGCTAAGCATGCTGATGCTGCTCTTTTTAGCGCCCGCGCACGCATTTGTGCGAAAACGCGTTTTAAGCATGCACATGCATCTTTTGGTAGACGCGGATGAAGTTTTCTGCAAAACCACAAGATGTGCATGCACATGGTGCTTTTTGCAGAACGCGCACGTGGATTTCTACCAAACGACGTGCTAAGCATGCCGATGCTGCTCTTTTTAGCACCCGCGCACGGATTTGTGCGAAAACGCGTTTTAAGCATGCACATGCATCTTTTGGTAGACGCGGATGAAGTTTTCTGCAAAACCACAAGATGTGCATGCAAATGGTGCTTTTTGCAGAACGCGCACGTGGATTTCTACCAAACGACGTGCTAAGCATGCCGATGCTGCTCTTTTTAGCACCCGCGCACGCATTCGTGCGAAAACGCGTTTTAAGCATGCACATGCATCTTTTGGTAGACGCGGATGAAGTTTTCTGCAAAACCACAAGATGTGCATGCAAATGGTGCTTTTGGCAGAACGCGCACGTGGATTTCTACCAAACGACGTGCTAAGCATGCCGATGCTGCTCTTTTTAGCACCCGCGCACGGATTTGTGCGAAAACGCGTTTTAAGCATGCACATGCATCTTTTGGTAGACGCGGATGAAGTTTTCTGCAAAACCACAAGATGTGCATGCAAATGGTGCTTTTGGCAGAACGCGCACGTGGATTTCTACCGAACGACGTGCTAAGCATGCCGATGCTGCTCTTTTTAGCACCCGCGCACGGATTTGTGCGAAAACGCGTTTTAAGCATGCACATGCATCTATTGGTAGACGCGGATGAAGTTTTCTGCAAAACCAGAAGATGTGCATGCAAATGGTGCTTTTGGAGAACGCGCACGTGGATTTCTACCAAACGACGTGCTAAGCATGCCGATGCTGCTCTTTTTAGCACCCGCGCACGGATTTGTGCGAAAACGCGTTTTAAGCATGCACATGCATCTTTTGGTAGACGCGGATGAAGTTTTCTGCAAAACCACAAGATGTGCATGCAAATGGTGCTTTTGGCAGAACGCGCACGTGGATTTCTACCAAACGACGTGCTAAGCATGCCGATGCTGCTCTTTTTAGCACCCGCGCACGGATTTGTGCGAAAACGCGTTTTAAGCATGCACATGCATCTTTCGGTAGATGCGGATGAAGTTTTCTGCAAAACCACAAGATGTGCATGCAAATGGTGCTTTTGGCAGAACGCGCACGTGGATTTCTACCAAACGACGTGCTAAGCATGCCGATGCTGCTCTTTTTAGCACCCGCGCACGGATTTGTGCGAAAACTCGTTTTAAGCATGCACATGCATCTTTTGGTAGACGCGGATGAAGTTTTCTGCAAAACCACAAGATGTGCATGCAAATGGTGCTTTTTGCAGAACGCGCACGTGGATTTCTACCAAACGACGTGCTAAGCATGCCGATGCTACTCTTTTTAGCACCCGCGCACGCATTTGTGCGAAAACGCGTTTTAAGCATGCACATGCATCTTTTGGTAGACGCGGATGAAGTTTTCTGCAAAACCACAAGATGTGCATGCAAATGGTGCTTTTGGCAGAACGCGCACGTGGATTTCTACCAAACGACGTGCTAAGCATGCCGATGCTGCTCTTTTTAGCACCCGCGCACGCATTTGTGCGAAAACGCGTTTTAAGCATGCACATGCATCTTTTGGTAGACGCGGATGAAGTTTTCTGCAAAACCACAAGATGTGCATGCAAATGGTGCTTTTTGCAGAACGCGCACGTGGATTTCTACCAAACGACGTGCTAAGCATGCCGATGCTGCTCTTTTTAGCACCCGCGCACGGATTTGTGCGAAAACGCGTTTTAAGCATGCACATGCATCTTTTGGTAGACGCGGATGAAGTTTTCTGCAAAACCACAAGATGTGCATGCAAATTGTGCTTTTGGCAGAACGCGCACGTAGATTTCTACCAAACGACGTGCTAATCATGCCGATGCTGCTCTTTTTAGCACCGGCGCAATCATGTGTGCGAAAATGCGTTTTAAGCATGCACATGCATCTTTTGGTAGACGCGGATGAAGTTTTCTGCATAACCACAAGATGTGCATGCAAATGGTGCTTTTTGCAGAACGCTCACGTGGATTTCTACCAAACGACGTGCTAAGCATGCCGATGCTGATATTTTTAGCACCCGCGCACGCATTTGTGCGAAAACGCGTTTTAAGCATGCACATGCATCTTTTGGTAGACGCGGATGAAGTTTTCTGCAAAACCACAAGATGTGCATGCAAATGGTGCTTTTTGCAGAACGCGCACGTGGATTTCTACCAAACGACGTGCTAAGCATGCCGATGCTGCTCTTTTTAGCACCCGCGCACGCATTTGTGCAAAAACGCGTTTTAAGCATGCACATGCATATTTTGGTAGACGCGGATGAAGTTTTCTGCAAAACCACAAGATGTGCATGCAAATGGTGCTTTTTGCAGAACGCGCACATGAATTTCTACCAAACAACGTGCTAAGCATGCCGATGCTGCTCTTTTTAGCACCCGCGCACGCATTTGTGCGAAAACGCGTTTTAAGCATGCACATGCATCTTTTGGTAGACGCGGATGAAGTTTTCTGCAAAACCACAAGATGTGCATGCAAATGGTGCTTTTTGCAGAACGCGCACGTGGATTTCTACCAAACGACGTGCTAAGCATGCCGATGCTGCTCTTTTTAGCACCCGCGCACGCATTCGTGCGAAAACGCGTTTTAAGCATGCACATGCATCTTTTGGTAGACGCGGATGAAGTTTTCTGCAAAACCACAAGATGTGCATGCAAATGGTGCTTTTGGCAGAACGCGCACGTGGATTTCTACCAAACGACGTGCTAAGCATGCCGATGCTGCTCGTTTTAGCACCCGCGCACGCATTTGTGCGAAAACGCGTTTTAAGCATGCACATGCATCTTTTGGTAGACGCGGATGAAGTTTTCTGCAAAACCACTAGATGTGCATGCAAGTGGTGCTTTTTGCAGAACGCGCACGTGGATTTCTACCAAACGACGTGCTAAGCATGCCGATGCTGCTCTTTTTAGCACCCGCGCACGCATTTGTGCGAAAACGCGTTTTAAGCATGCACATGCATCTTTTGGTAGACGCGGATGAAGTTTTCTGCAAAACCACAAGATGTGCATGCAAATGGTGCTTTTGGCAGAACGCGCACGTGGATTTCTACCAAACGACGTGCTAAGCATGCCGATGCTGCTCTTTTTAGCACCCGCGCACGCATTTGTGCGAAAACGCGTTTTAAGCATGCACATGCATCTTTTGGTAGACGCGGATGAAGTTTTCTGCAAAACCACAAGATGTGCATGCAAATGGTGCTTTTTGCAGAACGCGCACGTGGATTTCTACCAAACGACGTGCTAAGCATGCCGATGCTGCTCTTTTTAGCACCCGCGCACGGATTTGTGCGAAAACGCGTTTTAAGCATGCACATGCATCTTTTGGTAGACGCGGATGAAGTTTTCTGCAAAACCACAAGATGTGCATGCAAATGGTGCTTTTGGCAGAACGCGCACGTAGATTTCTACCAAACGACGTGCTAATCATGCCGATGCTGCTCTTTTTAGCACCGGCGCAATCATGTGTGCGAAAACGCGTTTTAAGCATGCACATGCATCTTTTGGTAGACGCGGATGAAGTTTTCTGCATAACCACAAGATGTGCATGCAAATGGTGCTTTTTGCAGAACGCTCACGTGGATTTCTACCAAACGACGTGCTAAGCATGCCGATGCTGATATTTTTAGCACCCGCGCACGCATTTGTGCGAAAACGCGTTTTAAGCATGCACATGCATCTTTTGGTAGACGCGGATGAAGTTTTCTGCAAAACCACAAGATGTGCATGCAAATGGTGCTTTTTGCAGAACGCGCACGTGGATTTCTACCAAACGACGTGCTAAGCATGCCGATGCTGCTCTTTTTAGCACCCGCGCACGCATTTGTGCAAAAACGCGTTTTAAGCATGCACATGCATATTTTGGTAGACGCGGATGAAGTTTTCTGCAAAACCACAAGATGTGCATGCAAATGGTGCTTTTTGCAGAACGCGCACATGGATTTCTACCAAACAACGTGCTAAGCATGCCGATGCTGCTCTTTTTAGCACCCGCGCACGCATTTGTGCGAAAACGCGTTTTAAGCATGCACATGCATCTTTTGGTAGACGCGGATGAAGTTTTCTGCAAAACCACAAGATGTGCATGCAAATGGTGCTTTTTGCAGAACGCGCACGTGGATTTCTACCAAACGACGTGCTAAGCATGCCGATGCTGCTCTTTTTAGCACCCGCGCACGCATTTGTGCGAAAACGCGTTTTAAGCATGCACATGCATCGTTTGGTAGACGCGGATGAAGTTTTCTGCAAAACCACAAGATGTGCATGCAAATGGTTCTTTTTGCAGAACGCGCACGTGGATTTCTACCAAACGACGTGCTAAGCTTGCCGATGCTGCTCTTTTTAGCACCCGCGCACGGATTTGTGCGAAAACGCGTTTTAAGCATGCACATGCATCTTTTGGTAGACGCGGATGAAGTTTTCTGCAAAACCACAAGATGTGCATGCAAATGGTGCTTTTGGCAGAACGCGCACGTGGATTTCTACCAAACGACGTGCTAAGCATGCCGATGCTGCTCTTTTTAGCGCCCGCGCACGCATTTGTGCGAAAACGCGTTTTAAGCATGCACATGCATCTTTTGGTAGACGCGGATGAAGTTTTCTGCAAAACCACAAGATGTGCATGCACATGGTGCTTTTTGCAGAACGCGCACGTGGATTTCTACCAAACGACGTGCTAAGCATGCCGATGCTGCTCTTTTTAGCACCCGCGCACGGATTTGTGCGAAAACGCGTTTTAAGCATGCACATGCATCTTTTGGTAGACGCGGATGAAGTTTTCTGCAAAACCACAAGATGTGCATGCAAATGGTGCTTTTTGCAGAACGCGCACGTGGATTTCTACCAAACGACGTGCTAAGCATGCCGATGCTGCTCTTTTTAGCACCCGCGCACGCATTCGTGCGAAAACGCGTTTTAAGCATGCACATGCATCTTTTGGTAGACGCGGATGAAGTTTTCTGCAAAACCACAAGATGTGCATGCAAATGGTGCTTTTGGCAGAACGCGCACGTGGATTTCTACCAAACGACGTGCTAAGCATGCCGATGCTGCTCTTTTTAGCACCCGCGCACGGATTTGTGCGAAAACGCGTTTTAAGCATGCACATGCATCTTTTGGTAGACGCGGATGAAGTTTTCTGCAAAACCACAAGATGTGCATGCAAATGGTGCTTTTGGCAGAACGCGCACGTGGATTTCTACCGAACGACGTGCTAAGCATGCCGATGCTGCTCTTTTTAGCACCCGCGCACGGATTTGTGCGAAAACGCGTTTTAAGCATGCACATGCATCTATTGGTAGACGCGGATGAAGTTTTCTGCAAAACCAGAAGATGTGCATGCAAATGGTGCTTTTGGAGAACGCGCACGTGGATTTCTACCAAACGACGTGCTAAGCATGCCGATGCTGCTCTTTTTAGCACCCGCGCACGGATTTGTGCGAAAACGCGTTTTAAGCATGCACATGCATCTTTTGGTAGACGCGGATGAAGTTTTCTGCAAAACCACAAGATGTGCATGCAAATGGTGCTTTTGGCAGAACGCGCACGTGGATTTCTACCAAACGACGTGCTAAGCATGCCGATGCTGCTCTTTTTAGCACCCGCGCACGGATTTGTGCGAAAACGCGTTTTAAGCATGCACATGCATCTTTCGGTAGATGCGGATGAAGTTTTCTGCAAAACCACAAGATGTGCATGCAAATGGTGCTTTTGGCAGAACGCGCACGTGGATTTCTACCAAACGACGTGCTAAGCATGCCGATGCTGCTCTTTTTAGCACCCGCGCACGGATTTGTGCGAAAACTCGTTTTAAGCATGCACATGCATCTTTTGGTAGACGCGGATGAAGTTTTCTGCAAAACCACAAGATGTGCATGCAAATGGTGCTTTTTGCAGAACGCGCACGTGGATTTCTACCAAACGACGTGCTAAGCATGCCGATGCTACTCTTTTTAGCACCCGCGCACGCATTTGTGCGAAAACGCGTTTTAAGCATGCACATGCATCTTTTGGTAGACGCGGATGAAGTTTTCTGCAAAACCACAAGATGTGCATGCAAATGGTGCTTTTTGCAGAACGCTCACGTGGATTTCTACCAAACGACGTGCTAAGCATGCCGATGCTGCTCTTTTTAGCACCCGCGCACGCATTTGTGCGAAAACGCGTTTTAAGCATGCACATGCATCTTTTGGTAGACGCGGATGAAGTTTTCTGCAAAACCACAAGATGTGCATGCAAATGGTGCTTTTGGCAGAACGCGCACGTGGATTTCTACCAAACGACGTGCTAAGCATGCCGATGCTGCTCTTTTTAGCACCCGCGCACGCATTTGTGCGAAAACGCGTTTTAAGCATGCACATGCATCTTTTGGTAGACGCGGATGAAGTTTTCTGCAAAACCACAAGATGTGCATGCAAATGGTGCTTTTGGCAGAACGCGCACGTAGATTTCTACCAAACGACGTGCTAATCATGCCGATGCTGCTCTTTTTAGCACCGGCGCAATCATGTGTGCGAAAATGCGTTTTAAGCATGCACATGCATCTTTTGGTAGACGCGGATGAAGTTTTCTGCATAACCACAAGATGTGCATGCAAATGGTGCTTTTTGCAGAACGCTCACGTGGATTTCTACCAAACGACGTGCTAAGCATGCCGATGCTGATATTTTTAGCACCCGCGCACGCATTTGTGCGAAAACGCGTTTTAAGCATGCACATGCATCTTTTGGTAGACGCGGATGAAGTTTTCTGCAAAACCACAAGATGTGCATGCAAATGGTGCTTTTTGCAGAACGCGCACGTGGATTTCTACCAAACGACGTGCTAAGCATGCCGATGCTGCTCTTTTTAGCACCCGCGCACGCATTTGTGCAAAAACGCGTTTTAAGCATGCACATGCATATTTTGGTAGACGCGGATGAAGTTTTCTGCAAAACCACAAGATGTGCATGCAAATGGTGCTTTTTGCAGAACGCGCACATGGATTTCTACCAAACAACGTGCTAAGCATGCCGATGCTGCTCTTTTTAGCACCCGCGCACGCATTTGTGCGAAAACGCGTTTTAAGCATGCACATGCATCTTTTGGTAGACGCGGATGAAGTTTTCTGCAAAACCACAAGATGTGCATGCAAATGGTGCTTTTTGCAGAACGCGCACGTGGATTTCTACCAAACGACGTGCTAAGCATGCCGATGCTGCTCTTTTTAGCACCCGCGCACGCATTCGTGCGAAAACGCGTTTTAAGCATGCACATGCATCTTTTGGTAGACGCGGATGAAGTTTTCTGCAAAACCACAAGATGTGCATGCAAATGGTGCTTTTGGCAGAACGCGCACGTGGATTTCTACCAAACGACGTGCTAAGCATGCCGATGCTGCTCTTTTTAGCACCCGCGCACGGATTTGTGCGAAAACTCGTTTTAAGCATGCACATGCATCTTTTGGTAGACGCGGATGAAGTTTTCTGCAAAACCACAAGATGTGCATGCAAATGGTGCTTTTTGCAGAACGCGCACGTGGATTTCTACCAAACGACGTGCTAAGCATGCCGATGCTACTCTTTTTAGCACCCGCGCACGCATTTGTGCGAAAACGCGTTTTAAGCATGCACATGCATCTTTTGGTAGACGCGGATGAAGTTTTCTGCAAAACCACAAGATGTGCATGCAAATGGTGCTTTTGGCAGAACGCGCACGTGGATTTCTACCAAACGACGTGCTAAGCATGCCGATGCTGCTCTTTTTAGCACCCGCGCACGCATTTGTGCGAAAACGCGTTTTAAGCATGCACATGCATCTTTTGGTAGACGCGGATGAAGTTTTCTGCAAAACCGCAAGATGTGCATGCAAATGGTGCTTTTTGCAGAACGCGCACGTGGATTTCTACCAAACGACGTGCTAAGCATGCCGATGCTGCTCTTTTTAGCACCCGCGCACGGATTTGTGCGAAAACGCGTTTTAAGCATGCACATGCATCTTTTGGTAGACGCGGATGAAGTTTTCTGCAAAACCACAAGATGTGCATGCAAATGGTGCTTTTGGCAGAACGCGCACGTGGATTTCTACCAAACGACGTGCTAAGCATGCCGATGCTGCTCTTTTTAGCACCCGCGCACGGATTTGTGCGAAAACGCGTTTTAAGCATGCACATGCATCTATTGGTAGACGCGGATGAAGTTTTCTGCAAAACCACAAGATGTGCATGCAAATGGTGCTTTTGGCAGAACGCGCACGTGGATTTCTACCAAACGACGTGCTAAGCATGCCGATGCTGCTCTTTTTAGCACCCGCGCACGCATTTGTGCGAAAACGCGTTTTAAGCATGCACATGCATCTTTTGGTAGACGCGGATGAAGTTTTCTGCATAACCAGAAGATGTGCATGCAAATGGTGCTTTTTGCAGAACGCTCACGTGGATTTCTACCAAACGACGTGCTAAGCATGCCGATGCTGATATTTTTAGCACCCGCGCACGCATTTGTGCGAAAACGCGTTTTAAGCATGCACATGCATCTTTTGGTAGACGCGGATGAAGTTTTCTGCAAAACCACAAGATGTGCATGCAAATGGTGCTTTTTGCAGAACGCGCACGTGGATTTCTACCAAACGACGTGCTAAGCATGCCGATGCTGCTCTTTTTAGCACCCGCGCACGCATTTGTGCAAAAACGCGTTTTAAGCATGCACATGCATATTTTGGTAGACGCGGATGAAGTTTTCTGCAAAACCACAAGATGTGCATGCAAATGGTGCTTTTTGCAGAACGCGCACATGGATTTCTACCAAACAACGTGCTAAGCATGCCGATGCTGCTCTTTTTAGCACCCGCGCACGCATTTGTGCGAAAACGCGTTTTAAGCATGCACATGCATCTTTTGGTAGACGCGGATGAAGTTTTCTGCAAAACCACAAGATGTGCATGCAAATGGTGCTTTTTGCAGAACGCGCACGTGGATTTCTACCAAACGACGTGCTAAGCATGCCGATGCTGCTCTTTTTAGCACCCGCGCACGCATTCGTGCGAAAACGCGTTTTAAGCATGCACATGCATCTTTTGGTAGACGCGGATGAAGTTTTCTGCAAAACCACAAGATGTGCATGCAAATGGTGCTTTTGGCAGAACGCGCACGTGGATTTCTACCAAACGACGTGCTAAGCATGCCGATGCTGCTCTTTTTAGCACCCGCGCACGGATTTGTGCGAAAACGCGTTTTAAGCATGCACATGCATCTTTTGGTAGACGCGGATGAAGTTTTCTGCAAAACCACAAGATGTGCATGCAAATGGTGCTTTTGGCAGAACGCGCACGTGAATTTCTACCAAACGACGTGCTAAGCATGCCGATGCCGCTCTTTTTAGCACCCGCGCACGCATTTGTGCGAAAACGCGTTTTAAGCATGCACATGCATCTTTTGGTAGACGCGGATGAAGTTTTCGGCAAAACCACAAGATGTGCATGCAAATGGTGCTTTTTGCAGAACGCGCACGTGGATTTCTACCAAACGACGTGCTAAGCATGCCGATGCTGTTCTTTTTAGCACCCGCGCACGCATTTGTGCGAAAACGCGTTTTAAGCATGCACATGCATCGTTTGGTAGACGCGGATGAAGTTTTCTGCAAAACCACAAGATGTGCATGCAAATGGTTCTTTTTGCAGAACGCGCACGTGGATTTCTACCAAACGACGTGCTAAGCTTGCCGATGCTGCTCTTTTTAGCACCCGCGCACGGATTTGTGCGAAAACGCGTTTTAAGCATGCACATGCATCTTTTGGTAGACGCGGATGAAGTTTTCTGCAAAACCACAAGATGTGCATGCAAATGGTGCTTTTGGCAGAACGCGCACGTGGATTTCTACCAAACGACGTGCTAAGCATGCCGATGCTGCTCTTTTTAGCGCCCGCGCACGCATTTGTGCGAAAACGCGTTTTAAGCATGCACATGCATCTTTTGGTAGACGCGGATGAAGTTTTCTGCAAAACCACAAGATGTGCATGCACATGGTGCTTTTTGCAGAACGCGCACGTGGATTTCTACCAAACGACGTGCTAAGCATGCCGATGCTGCTCTTTTTAGCACCCGCGCACGGATTTGTGCGAAAACGCGTTTTAAGCATGCACATGCATCTTTTGGTAGACGCGGATGAAGTTTTCTGCAAAACCACAAGATGTGCATGCAAATGGTGCTTTTTGCAGAACGCGCACGTGGATTTCTACCAAACGACGTGCTAAGCATGCCGATGCTGCTCTTTTTAGCACCCGCGCACGCATTTGTGCGAAAACGCGTTTTAAGCATGCACATGCATCTTTTGGTAGACGCGGATGAAGTTTTCTGCAAAACCACAAGATGTGCATGCAAATGGTGCTTTTTGCAGAACGCGCACGTGGATTTCTACCAAACGACGTGCTAAGCATGCCGATGCTGCTCTTTTTAGCACCCGCGCACGCATTTGTGCGAAAACGCGTTTTAAGCATGCACATGCATCTTTTGGTAGACGCGGATGAAGTTTTCTGCAAAACCACAAGATGTGCATGCAAATGGTGCTTTTTGCAGAACGCGCACGTGGATTTCTACCAAACGACGTGCTAAGCATGCCGATGCTGCTCTTTTTAGCACCCGCGCACGGATTTGTGCGAAAACGCGTTTTAAGCATGCACATGCAGCTTTTGGTAGACGCGGATGAAGTTTTCTGCAAAACCACAAGATGTGCATGCAAATGGTGCTTTTGCAGAACGGGCACGTGGATTTCTACCAAACGACGTGCTAAGCATGCCGATGCTGCTCTTTTTAGCACCCGCGCACGCATTTGTGCGAAAACGCGTTTTAAGCATGCACATGCATCTTTTGGTAGACGCGGATGAAGTTTTCTGCAAAACCACAAGATGTGCATGCAAATGGTGCTTTTTGCAGAACGCGCACGTGGATTTCTACCAAACGACGTGCTAAGCATGCCGATGCTGCTCTTTTTAGCACCCGCGCACGCATTTGTGCGAAAACGCGTTTTAAGCATGCACATGCATCTTTTGGTAGACGCGGATGAAGTTTTCTGCAAAACCACAAGATGTGCATGCAAATGGTGCTTTTGGCAGAACGCGCACGTGGATTTCTACCAAACGACGTGCTAAGCATGCCGATGCTGCTCTTTTTAGCACCCGCGCACGCATTTGTGCGAAAACGCGTTTTAAGCATGCACATGCATCTTTTGGTAGACGCGGATGAAGTTTTCTGCAAAACCACAAGATGTGCATGCAAATGGTGCTTTTTGCAGAACGCGCACGTGGATTTCTACCAAACGACGTGCTAAGCATGCCGATGCTGCTCTTTTTAGCACCCGCGCACGCATTTGTGCGAAAACGCGTTTTAAGCATGCACATGCATCTTTTGGTAGACGCGGATGAAGTTTTCTGCAAAACCACAAGATGTGCATGCAAATGGTGCTTTTTGCAGAACGCGCACGTGGATTTCTACCAAACGACGTGCTAAGCTTGCCGATGCTGCTCTTTTTAGCACCCGCGCACGCATTTGTGCGAAAACGCGTTTTAAGCATGCACATGCATCTTTTGGTAGACGCGGATGAAGTTTTCTGCAAAACCACAAGATGTGCATGCAAATGGTGCTTTTGGTAGAACGCGCACGTGGATTTCTACCAAACGACGTGCTAAGCATGCGATGCTGCTCTTTTTAGCACCCGCACACGGATTTGTGCGAAAACGCGTTTTAAGCATGCACATGCATCTTTTGGTAGACGCGGATGAAGTTTTCTGCAAAACCACAAGATGTGCATGCAAATGGTGCTTTTGGCAGAACGCGCACGTGGATTTCTACCAAACGACGTGCTAAGCATGCCGATGCTTCTCTTTTTAGCACCCGCGCACGGATTTGTGCGAAAACGCGTTTTAAGCATGCACATGCATCTTTTGGTAGACGCGGATGAAGTTTTCTGCAAAACCACAAGATGTGCATGCAAATGGTGCTTTTGGCAGAACGCGCACGTGGATTTCTACCAAACGACGTGCTAAGCATGCCGATGCTGCTCTTTTTAGCACCCACGCACGGATTTGTGCGAAAACGCGTTTTAAGCATGCACATGCATTTTTTGGTAGGCGCGGATGAAGTTTTCTGCAAAACCACAAGATGTGCATGCAAATGGTGCTTTTGGCAGAACGCGCACGTGGATTTCTACCAAACGACGTGCTAAGCATGCCGATGCTGCTCTTTTTAGCACCCGCGCACGCATTTGTGCGAAAACGCTTTTTAAGCATGCACATGCATCTTTTGGTAGACGCGGATGAAGTTTTCTGCAAAACCACAAGATGTGCATGCAAATGGTGCTTTTGGCAGAACGCGCACGTGGATTTCTACCAAACGACGTGCTAAGCATGCCGATGCTGCTCTTTTTAGCACCCGCGCACGGATTTGTGCGAAAACGCGTTTTAAGCATGCACATGCATCTTTTGGTAGACGCGGATGAAGTTTTCTGCAAAACCACAAGATGTGCATGCAAATGGTGCCTTTGGCAGAACGCGCACGTGGATTTCTACCAAACGACGTGCTAAGCATGCCGATGCTGCTCTTTTTAGCACCCGCGCACGCATTTGTGCGAAAACGTGTTTTAAGCATGCACATGCATCTTTTGGTAGACGCGGATGAAGTTTTCTGCAAAACCACAAGATGTGCATGCAAATGGTGCTTTTGGCAGAACGCGCACGTGGATTTCTACCAAACGACGTGCTAAGCATGCCGATGCTGCTCTTTTTAGCACCCGCGCACGCATTTGTGCGAAAACGCGTTTTAAGCATGCACATGCATCTTTTGGTAGACGCGGATGAAGTTTTCTGCAAAACCACAAGATGTGCATGCAAATGGTGCTTTTGGCAGAACGCGCACGTGGATTTCTACCAAACGACGTGCTAAGCATGCCGATGCTGCTCTTTTTAGCACCCGCGCACGGATTTGTGCGAAAACGCGTTTTAAGCATGCACATGCATCTTTTGGTAGACGCGGATGAAGTTTTCTGCAAAACCACAAGATGTGCATGCAAATGGTGCTTTTGGCAGAACGCGCACGTGGATTTCTACCAAACGACGTGCTAAGCATGCCGATGCTGCTCTTTTTAGCACCCGCGCACGCATTTGTGCGAAAACGCGTTTTAAGCATGCACATGCATCTTTTGGTAGACGCGGATGAAGTTTTCTGCAAAACCACAAGATGTGCATGCAAATGGTGCTTTTGGCAGAACGCGCACGTGGATTTCTACCAAACGACGTGCTAAGCATGCCGATGCTGCTCTTTTTAGCACCCGCGCACGGATTTGTGCGAAAACGCGTTTTAAGCATGCACATGCATCTTTTGGTAGACGCGGATGAAGTTTTCTGCAAAACCACAAGATGTGCATGCAAATGGTGCTTTTGGCAGAACGCGCACGTGGATTTCTAAAAAACGACGTGCTAAGCATGCCGATGCTGCTCTTTTTAGCACCCGCGCACGGATTTGCGCGAAAACGCGTTTTAAGCATGCACATGCATCTTTTGGTAGACGCGGATGAAGTTTTCTGCAAAACCACAAGATGTGCATGCAAATGGTGCTTTTGGCAGAACGCGCACGTGGATTTCTACCAAACGACGTGCTAAGCATGCCGATGCTGCTCTTTTTAGCACCCACGCATGGATTTGTGCGAAAACGCGTTTTAAGCATGCACATGCATTTTGGTAGACGCGGATGAAGTTTTCTGCAAAACCACAAAATGTGCATGCAAATGGTGCTTTTGGCAGAACGCGCACGTGGATTTCTACCAAACGACGTGCTAAGCATGCCGATGCTGCTCTTTTTAGCACCCGCGCACGCATTTGTGCGAAAACGCGTTTTAAGCATGCACATGCATCTTTTGGTAGACGCGGATGAAGTTTTCTGCAAAACCACAAGATGTGCATGCAAATGGTGCTTTTGGCAGAACGCGCACGTGGATTTCTACCAAACGACGTGCTAAGCATGCCGATGCTGCTCTTTTTAGCACCCGCGCACGGATTTGTGCGAAAACGCGTTTTAAGCATGCACATGCATCTTTTGGTAGACGCGGATGAAGTTTTCTGCAAAACCACAAGATGTGCATGCAAATGGTGCTTTTGGCAGAACGCGCACGTGGATTTCTACCAAACGACGTGCTAAGCATGCCGATGCTGCTCTTTTTAGCACCCGCGCACGCATTTGTGCGAAAACGCGTTTTAAGCATGCACATGCATCTTTTGGTAGACGCGGATGAAGTTTTCTGCAACACCACAAGATGTGCATGCAAATGGTGCTTTTTGCAGAACGCGCACGTGGATTTCTACCAAACGACGTGCTAAGCATGCCGATGCTACTCTTTTTAGCACCCGCGCACGCATTTGTGCGAAAACGCGTTTTAAGCATGCACATGCATCTTTTGGTAGACGCGGATGAAGTTTTCTGCAAAACCACAAGATGTGCATGCAAATGGTGCTTTTTGCAGAACGCGCACGTGGATTTCTACCAAACGACGTGCGAAGCATGCCGATGCTGCTCTTTTTAGCACCCGCGCACGGATTTGTGCGAAAACGTGTTTTAAGCATGCACATGCATCTTTTGGTAGACGCGGATGAAGTTTTCTGCAAAACCACAAGATCTGCATGCAAATGGTGCTTTTGGCAGAACGCGCACGTGGATTTCTACCAAACGACGTGCTAAGCATGCCGATGCTGCTCTTTTTAGCACCCGCGCACGCATTTGTGCGAAAACGCGTTTTAAGCATGCACATGCATCTTTTGGTAGACGCGGATGAAGTTTTCTGCAAAACCACAAGATGTGCATGCAAATGGTGCTTTTGGCAGAACGCGCACGTGGATTTCTACCAAACGACGTGCTAAGCATGCCGATGCTGCTCTTTTTAGCACCCGCGCACGGATTTGTGCGAAAACGCGTTTTAAGCATGCACATGCATCTTTTGGTAGACGCGGATGAAGTTTTCTGCAAAACCACAAGATGTGCATGCAAATGGTGCTTTTGGCAGAACGCGCACGTGGATTTCTACCAAACGACGTGCTAAGCATGCCGATGCTGCTCTTTTTAGCACCCGCACACGGATTTGTTCGAAAACGCGTTTTAAGCATGCACATGCATCTTTTGGTAGACGCGGATGAAGTTTTCTGCAAAACCACAAAATGTGCATGCAAATGGTGCTTTTGGCAGAACGCGCACGTGGATTTCTACCAAACGACGTGCTAAGCATGCCGATGCTGCTCTTTTTAGCACCCGCGCACGCATTTGTGCGAAAACGCGTTTTAAGCATGCACATGCATCTTTTGGTAGACGCGGATGAAGTTTTCTGCAAAACCACAAGATGTGCATGCAAATGGTGCTTTTGGCAGAACGCGCACGTGGATTTCTACCAAACGACGTGCTAAGCATGCCGATGCTGCTCTTTTTAGCACCCGCGCACGGATTTGTGCGAAAACGCGTTTTAAGCATGCACATGCATCTTTTGGTAGACGCGGATGAAGTTTTCTGCAAAACCACAAGATGTGCATGCAAATGGTGCTTTTGGCAGAACGCGCACGTGGATTTCTACCAAACGACGTGCTAAGCATGCCGATGCTGCTCTTTTTAGCACCCGCGCACGCATTTGTGCGAAAACGCGTTTTAAGCATGCACATGCATCTTTTGGTAGACGCGGATGAAGTTTTCTGCAAAACCACAAGATGTGCATGCAAATGGTGCTTTTTGCAGAACGCGCACGTGGATTTCTACCAAACGACGTGCTAAGCATGCCGATGCTACTCTTTTTAGCACCCGCGCACGCATTTGTGCGAAAACGCGTTTTAAGCATGCACATGCATCTTTTGGTAGACGCGGATGAAGTTTTCTGCAAAACCACAAGATGTGCATGCAAATGGTGCTTTTTGCAGAACGCGCACGTGGATTTCTACCAAACGACGTGCGAAGCATGCCGATGCTGCTCTTTTTAGCACCCGCGCACGGATTTGTGCGAAAACGTGTTTTAAGCATGCACATGCATCTTTTGGTAGACGCGGATGAAGTTTTCTGCAAAACCACAAGATGTGCATGCAAATGGTGCTTTTGGCAGAACGCGCACGTGGATTTCTACCAAACGACGTGCTAAGCATGCCGATGCTGCTCTTTTTAGCACCCGCGCACGCATTTGTGCGAAAACGCGTTTTAAGCATGCACATGCATCTTTTGGTAGACGCGGATGAAGTTTTCTGCAAAACCACAAGATGTGCATGCAAATGGTGCTTTTGGCAGAACGCGCACGTGGATTTCTACCAAACGACGTGCTAAGCATGCCGATGCTGCTCTTTTTAGCACCCGCGCACGGATTTGTGCGAAAACGCGTTTTAAGCATGCACATGCATCTTTTGGTAGACGCGGATGAAGTTTTCTGCAAAACCACAAGATGTGCATGCAAATGGTGCTTTTGGCAGAACGCGCACGTGGATTTCTACCAAACGACGTGCTAAGCATGCCGATGCTGCTCTTTTTAGCACCCGCACACGGATTTGTTCGAAAACGCGTTTTAAGCATGCACATGCATCTTTTGGTAGACGCGGATGAAGTTTTCTGCAAAACCACAAGATGTGCATGCAAATGGTGCTTTTGGCAGAACGCGCACGTGGATTTGTACCAAACGACGTGCTAAGCATGCCGATGCTGCTCTTTTTAGCACCCGCACACGGATTTGTGCGAAAACGCGTTTTAAGCATGCACATGCATCTTTTGGTAGACGCGGATGAAGTTTTCTGCAAAACCACAAGATGTGCATGCAAATGGTGCTTTTGGCAGAACGCGCACGTGGATTTCTACCAAACGACGTGCTAAGCATGCCGATGCTGCTCTTTTTAGCGTCCGCGCACGGATTTGTGCGAAAACGCGTTTTAAGCATGCACATGCATCTTTTGGTAGACGCGGATGAAGTTTTCTGCAAAACCACAAGATGTGCATGCAAATGGTGCTTTTGGCAGAACGCGCACGTGGATTTCTACCAAACGACGTGCTAAGCATGCCGATGCTGCTCTTTTTAGCACCCACGCACGGATTTGTGCGAAAACGCGTTTTCAGCATGCACATGCATCTTTTGGTTGACGCGGATGAAGTTTTCTGCAAAACCACAAGATGTGCATGCAAATGGTGCTTTTGGCAGAACGCGCACGTGGATTTCTACCAAAGGACGTGCTAAGCATGCCGATGCTGCTCTTTTTAGCACCCGCGCACGCATTTGTGCGAAAACGCGTTTTAAGCATGCACATCCATCTTTTGGTAGACGCGGATGAAGTTTTCTGCAAAACCACAAGATGTGCATGCAAATGGTGCTTTTTGCAGAACGCGCACGTGGATTTCTACCAAACGACGTGCTAAGCATGCCGATGCTGCTCTTTTGAGCACCCGCGCACGGATTTGTGCGAAAACGCGTTTTAAGCATGCACATGCATCTTTTGGTAGACGCGGATGAAGTTTTCTGCAAAACCACAAGATGTGCATGCAAATGGTGCTTTTGGCAGAACGCGCACGTGGATTTCTACCAAACGACGTGCTAAGCATGCCGATGCTGCTCTTTTTAGCACCCGCGCACGCATTTGTGCGAAAACGCGTTTTAAGCATGCACATGCATCTTTTGGTAGACGCGGATGAAGTTTTCTGCAAAACCACAAGATGTGCATGCAAATGGTGCTTTTGGCAGAACGCGCACGTGGATTTCTACCAAACGACGTGCTAAGCATGCCGATGCTGCTCTTTTTAGCACCCGCGCACGGATTTGTGCGAAAACGCGTTTTAAGCATGCACATGCATCTTTTGGTAGACGCGGATGAAGTTTTCTGCAAAACCACAAGATGTGCATGCAAATGGTGCTTTTGGCAGAACGCGCACGTGGATTTCTACCAAACGACGTGCTAAGCATGCCGATGCTGCTCTTTTTAGCACCCGCGCACGCATTTGTGCGAAAACGCGTTTTAAGCATGCACATGCATCTTTTGGTAGACGCGGATGAAGTTTTCTGCAAAACCACAAGATGTGCACGCAAATGGTGCTTTTTGCAGAACGCGCACGTGGATTTCTACCAAACGACGTGCTAAGCATGCAGATGCTGCTCTTTTTAGCACCCGCGCACGCATTTGTGCGACAACGCGTTTTAAGCATGCACATGCATCTTTTGGTAGACGCGGATGAATTTTTCTGCAAAACCACAAGATGTGCATGCAAATGGTGCTTTTTGCAGAACGCGCACGTGGATTTCTACCAAACGACGTGCTAAGCATGCCGATGCTGCTCTTTTTAGCACCCGCGCACGGATTTGTGCGAAAACGCGTTTTAAGCATGCACATGCGTCTTTTGGTAGACGCGGATGAAGTTTTCTGCAAAACCACAAGATGTGCATGCAAATGGTGCTTTTTGCAGAACGCGCACGTGGATTTCTACCAAACGACGTGCTAAGCATGCAGATGCTGCTCTTTTTAGCACCCGCGCACGCATTTGTGCGACAACGCGTTTTAAGCATGCACATGCATCTTTTGGTAGACGCGGATGAATTTTCCTGCAAAACCACAAGATGTGCATGCAAATGGTGCTTTTTGCAGAACGCGCACGTGGATTTCTACCAAACGACGTGCTAAGCATGCCGATGCTGCTCTTTTTAGCACCCGCGCACGCATTTGTGCGAAAACGCGTTTTAAGCATGCACATGCATCTTTTGGTAGACGCGGAAGAAGTTTTCTGCAAAACCACAAGATGTGCATGCAAATGGTTCTTTTTGCAGAACGCGCACGTGGATTTCTACCAAATGACGTGCTTAGCATGCCGATGCTGCTCTTTTTAGCACCCGCGCACGGATTTGTGCGAAAACGCGTTTTAAGCATGCACATGCATCTTTTGGTAGACGCGGATGAAGTTTTCTGCAAAACCACAAGATGTGCATGCAAATGGTGCTTTTGGCAGAACGCGCACGTGGATGTCTACCAAACGACGTGCTAAGCATGCCGATGCTGCTCTTTTTAGCACCCGCGCACGGATTTGTGCGAAAACGCGTTTTAAGCATGCACATGCATCTTTTGGTAGACGCGGATGAAGTTTTCTGCAAAACCACAAGATGTGCATGCAAATGGTGCTTTTGGCAGAACGCGCACGTGGATTTCTACCAAACGACGTGCTAAGCATGCCGATGCTGCTCTTTTTAGCACCCGCGCACGCATTTGTGCGAAAACGCGTTTTAAGCATGCACATGCATCTTTTGGTAGACGCGGATGAAGTTTTCTGCAAAACCACAAGGTGTGCATGCAAATGGTGCTTTTGGCAGAACGCGCACGTGGATTTCTACCAAACGACGTGCTAAGCATGCCGATGCTGCTCTTTTTAGCACCCGCGCACGGATTTGTGCGAAAACGCGTTTTAAGCATGCACATGCATCTTTTGGTAGACGCGGATGAAGTTTTCTGCAAAACCACAAGATGTGCATGCAAATGGTGCTTTTGGCAGAACGCGCACGTGGATTTCTACCAAACGACGTGCTAAGCATGCCGATGCTGCTCTTTTTAGCACCCGCGCACGCATTTGTGCGAAAACGCGTTTTAAGCATGCACATGCATCTTTTGGTAGACGCGGATGAAGTTTTCTGCAAAACCACAAGATGTGCATGCAAATGGTGCTTTTTGCAGAACGCGCACGTGGATTTCTACCAAACGACGTGCTAAGCATGCAGATGCTCCTCTTTTTAGCACCCGCGCACGCATTTGTGCGACAACGCGTTTTAAGCATGCACATGCATCTTTTGGTAGACGCGGATGAATTTTTCTGCAAAACCACAAGATGTGCATGCAAATGGTGCTTTTTGCAGAACGCGCACGTGGATTTCTACCAAACGACGTGCTAAGCATGCCGATGCTGCTCTTTTTAGCACCCGCGCACGCATTTGTGCGAAAACGCGTTTTAAGCATGCACATGCATCTTTTGGTAGACGCGGAAGAAGTTTTCTGCAAAACCACAAGATGTGCATGCAAATGGTGCTTTTTGCAGAACGCGCACGTGGATTTCTACCAAATGACGTGCTTAGCATGCCGATGCTGCTCTTTTTAGCACCCGCGCACGGATTTGTGCGAAAACGCGTTTTAAGCATGCACATGCATCTTTTGGTAGACGCGGATGAAGTTTTCTGCAAAACCACAAGATGTGCATGCAAATGGTGCTTTTGGCAGAACGCGCACGTGGATTTCTACCAAACGACGTGCTAAGCATGCCGATGCTGCTCTTTTTAGCACCCGCGCACGGATTTGTGCGAAAACGCGTTTTAAGCATGCACATGCATCTTTTGGTAGACGCGGATGAAGTTTTCTGCAAAACCACAAGATGTGCATGCAAATGGTGCTTTTGGCAGAACGCGCACGTGGATTTCTACCAAACGACGTGCTAAGCATGCCGATGGTGCTCTTTTTAGCACCCGCGCACGGATTTGTGCGAAAACGCGTTTTAAGCATGCACATGCATCTTTTGGTAGACGCGGATGAAGTTTTCTGCAAAACCACAAGATGTGCATGCAAATGGTGCTTTTGGCAGAACGCGCACGTGGATTTCTACCAAACGACGTGCTAAGCATGCCGATGCTGCTCTTTTTAGCACCCGCGCACGGATTTGTGCGAAAACGCGTTTTAAGCATGCACATGCATCTTTTGGTAGACGCGGATGAAGTTTTCTGCAAAACCACAAGATGTGCATGCAAATGGTGCTTTTTGCAGAACGCGCACGTGGATTTCTACCAAACGACGTGCTAAGCATGCAGATGCTCCTCTTTTTAGCACCCGCGCACGCATTTGTGCGACAACGCGTTTTAAGCATGCACATGCATCTTTTGGTAGACGCGGATGAATTTTTCTGCAAAACCACAAGATGTGCATGCAAATGGTGCTTTTTGCAGAACGCGCGCGTGGATTTCTACCAAACGACGTGCTAAGCATGCCGATGCTGCTCTTTTTAGCACCCGCGCACGCATTTGTGCGAAAACGCGTTTTAAGCATGCACATGCATCTTTTGGTAGACGCGGAAGAAGTTTTCTGCAAAACCACAAGATGTGCATGCAAATGGTGCTTTTTGCAGAACGCGCACGTGGATTTCTTCCAAACGACGTGCTAAGCATGCCGATGCTGCTCTTTTTAGCACCCGCGCACGCATTTGTGCGAAAACGCGTTTTAAGCATGCACATGCATCTTTTGGTAGACGCGGATGAAGTTTTCTGCAAAACCACAAGATGTGCATGCAAATGGTGCTTTTTGCAGAACGCGCTCGTGGATTTCTACCAAACGACGTGCTAAGCATGCCGATGCTGCTCTTTTTAGCACCCGCGCACGCATTTGGGCGAAAACGCGTTTTAAGCATGCACATGCATCTTTTGGTAGACGCGGATGAAGTTTTCTGCAAAACCACAAGATGTGCATGCAAATGGTGCTTTTTGCAGAACGCGCACGTGGATTTCTACCAAACGACGTGCTAAGCATGCCGATGCTGCTCTTTTTAGCACCCGCGCACGGATTTGTGCGAAAACGCGTTTTAAGCATGCACACGCATCTTTTGGTAGACGCGGATGAAGTTTTCTGCAAAACCCAAAGATGTGCATGCAAATGGTGCTTTTTGCAGAACGCGCACGTGGATTTCTACCAAACGACGTGCTAAGCATGCCGATGCTGCTCTTTTTAGCACCCGCGCACGCATTTGTGCGAAAACGCGTTCTAAGCATGCACATGCATCTTTTGGTAGACGCGGATGAAGTTTTCTGCAAAACCACAAGATGTGCATGCAAATGGTGCTTTTTGCAGAACGCGCTTGTGGATTTCTACCAAACGACGTGCTAAGCATGCCGATGCTGCTCTTTTTAGCACCCGCGCACGCATTTGTGCGAAAACGCGTTTTAAGCATGCACATGCATCTTTTGGTAGACGCGGATGAAGTTTTCTGCAAAAGCACAAGATGTTAACGGAAGACGGGTGCCTTATATAAGGGGAAAGGCAGAAGTGAAGGGGGAAGGGAGTGATACAATCGGGGAAAATGACGATGCGCATCGATGAACGAACGTGCCAGCATTCAACGCATTCAGACGCGAAGAAACAAGAAAACGAAAAAAACGAAAAAAGTATACAAACACTAACAAAAGGCGAGGGATACTAAGATACAATGAAATCAGTAAGCAGCCGCTTCCAAAAAATTAAGCTCTGCCGCAAAAAGCGATACAGAAGGGGTGCTTACGCACTTGCTGCCATATTTGTGTATGTAGAACGCTTCCAAACTGACGCGCGCCGTCGCGTCGGCACTTTTGCCGAGAATCTTTGTCTCTCCCAAACGAGCCTCGCATCCTGTGCATCCAATTACATGTGCGACCAAATGTGCGTACTTGTCCTTTAAGTTGCTTAAATTTCGGGCATGTTCCCCCAAGCGTTCATTAATGCAGCGGCCGGTTTGGCCGACGTAAGCCTTTCCACACTTCAAGGGAATGGCGTAGACCACTCCTGTGGCACACTTGATGAACGGCTTCTCATGTTTTAGCTGGCAACCTCTTTTTTTAGAGTTGCAGATGCGTGGGCACAACTGTGCCAGCTTGTTGGGTGCCGAAAAAACAACGGAAACACCATGCCTGTTGGCTACCTTCTTAAGACTGTGCGAAGTCTTGTGCAGGTACGGCACAACCAAAGGCTTGTCGGTCTTCCGACGGTCATCTTTTACCCGTGTTCCCAGTTTTAGCTTCTGGAAGAGGGTCTCAGCCACCGCAATCAAAACCGAATGGGGGAACCCCGCCGCCACAAGTCGGCTGGCCTGATTCTCAAAACTTGTCTGCATCAGGTGCGGGCACGACTTCTGAAGAGACAATTCCAAACAGTGCGACGCTATAGCTCTTTTTACAGTTTTGGAATGCGCTGCTCTTTTTAGCACCCGCGCACGCATTTGTGCGAAAACGCGTTTTAAGCATGCACATGCGTCTTTTGGTAGACGCGGATGAAGTTTTCTGCAAAACCACAAGATGTGCATGCAAATGGTGCTTTTTGCAGAACGCGCACGTGGATTTCTACCAAACGACGTGCTAAGCTTGCCGATGCTGCTCTTTTTAGCACCCGCGCACGGATTTGTGCGAAAACGCGTTTTAAGCATGCACATGCATCTTTTGGTAGACGCGGATGAAGTTTTCTGCAAAACCACAAGATGTGCATGCAAATGGTGCTTTTGGCAGAACGCGCACGTGGATTTCTACCAAACGACGTGCTAAGCATGCCGATGCTGCTCTTTTTAGCACCCGCGCACGCATTTGTGCGAAAACGCGTTTTAAGCATGCACATGCATCTTTTGGTAGACGCGGATGAAGTTTTCTGCAAAACCACAAGATGTGCATGCAAATGGTGCTTTTTGCAGAACGCGCACGTGGATTTCTACCAAACGACGTGCTAAGCATGCCGATGCTGCTCTTTTTAGCACCCGCGCACGGATTTGTGCGAAAACGCGTTTTAAGCATGCACATGCATCTTTTGGTAGACGCGGATGAAGTTTTCTGCAAAACCACAAGATGTGCATGCAAATGGTGCTTTTGGCAGAACGCGCACGTAGATTTCTACCAAACGACGTGCTAATCATGCCGATGCTGCTCTTTTTAGCACCGGCGCACGCATGTGTGCGAAAACGCGTTTTAAGCATGCACATGCATCTTTTGGTAGACGCGGATGAAGTTTTCTGCATAACCACAAGATGTGCATGCAAATGGTGCTTTTTGCAGAACGCTCACGTGGATTTCTACCAAACGACGTGCTAAGCATGCCGATGCTGATATTTTTAGCACCCGCGCACGCATTTGTGCGAAAACGCGTTTTAAGCATGCACATGCATCTTTTGGTAGACGCGGATGAAGTTTTCTGCAAAACCACAAGATGTGCATGCAAATGGTGCTTTTGGCAGAACGCGCACGTGAATTTCTACCAAACGACGTGCTAAGCATGCCGATGCCGCTCTTTTTAGCACCCGCGCACGCATTTGTGCGAAAACGCGTTTTAAGCATGCACATGCATCTTTTGGTAGACGCGGATGAAGTTTTCGGCAAAACCACAAGATGTGCATGCAAATGGTGCTTTTTGCAGAACGCGCACGTGGATTTCTACCAAACGACGTGCTAAGCATGCCGATGCTGCTCTTTTTAGCACCCGCGCACGCATTTGTGCGAAAACGCGTTTTAAGCATGCACATGCATCGTTTGGTAGACGCGGATGAAGTTTTCTGCAAAACCACAAGATGTGCATGCAAATGGTTCTTTTTGCAGAACGCGCACGTGGATTTCTACCAAACGACGTGCTAAGCTTGCCGATGCTGCTCTTTTTAGCACCCGCGCACGGATTTGTGCGAAAACGCGTTTTAAGCATGCACATGCATCTTTTGGTAGACGCGGATGAAGTTTTCTGCAAAACCACAAGATGTGCATGCAAATGGTGCTTTTGGCAGAACGCGCACGTGGATTTCTACCAAACGACGTGCTAAGCATGCCGATGCTGCTCTTTTTAGCGCCCGCGCACGCATTTGTGCGAAAACGCGTTTTAAGCATGCACATGCATCTTTTGGTAGACGCGGATGAAGTTTTCTGCAAAACCACAAGATGTGCATGCACATGGTGCTTTTTGCAGAACGCGCACGTGGATTTCTACCAAACGACGTGCTAAGCATGCCGATGCTGCTCTTTTTAGCACCCGCGCACGCATTTGTGCGAAAACGCGTTTTAAGCATGCACATGCATCTTTTGGTAGACGCGGATGAAGTTTTCTGCAAAACCACAAGATGTGCATGCAAATGGTGCTTTTTGCAGAACGCGCACGTGGATTTCTACCAAACGACGTGCTAAGCATGCAGATGCTCCTCTTTTTAGCACCCGCGCACGCATTTGTGCGACAACGCGTTTTAAGCATGCACATGCATCTTTTGGTAGACGCGGATGAATTTTTCTGCAAAACCACAAGATGTGCATGCAAATGGTGCTTTTTGCAGAACGCGCACGTGGATTTCTACCAAACGACGTGCTAAGCATGCCGATGCTGCTCTTTTTAGCACCCGCGCACGCATTTGTGCGAAAACGCGTTTTAAGCATGCACATGCATCTTTTGGTAGACGCGGAAGAAGTTTTCTGCAAAACCACAAGATGTGCATGCAAATGGTGCTTTTTGCAGAACGCGCACGTGGATTTCTTCCAAACGACGTGCTAAGCATGCCGATGCTGCTCTTTTTAGCACCCGCGCACGCATTTGTGCGAAAACGCGTTTTAAGCATGCACATGCATCTTTTGGTAGACGCGGATGAAGTTTTCTGAAAAACCACAAGATGTGCATGCAAATGGTGCTTTTTGCAGAACGCGCTCGTGGATTTCTACCAAACGACGTGCTAAGCATGCCGATGCTGCTCTTTTTAGCACCCGCGCACGCATTTGGGCGAAAACGCGTTTTAAGCATGCACATGCATCTTTTGGTAGACGCGGATGAAGTTTTCTGCAAAACCACAAGATGTGCATGCAAATGGTGCTTTTTGCAGAACGCGCACGTGGATTTCTACCAAACGACGTGCTAAGCATGCCGATGCTGCTCTTTTTAGCACCCGCGCACGGATTTGTGCGAAAACGCGTTTTAAGCATGCACACGCATCTTTTGGTAGACGCGGATGAAGTTTTCTGCAAAACCACAAGATGTGCATGCAAATGGTGCTTTTTGCAGAACGCGCACGTGGATTTCTACCAAACGACGTGCTAAGCATGCCGATGCTGCTCTTTTTAGCACCCGCGCACGCATTTGTGCGAAAACGCGTTTTAAGCATGCACATGCATCTTTTGGTAGACGCGGATGAAGTTTTCTGCAAAACCACAAGATGTGCATGCAAATGGTGCTTTTTGCAGAACGCGCTTGTGGATTTCTACCAAACGACGTGCTAAGCATGCCGATGCTGCTCTTTTTAGCACCCGCGCACGCATTTGTGCGAAAACGCGTTTTAAGCATGCACATGCATCTTTTGGTAGACGCGGATGAAGTTTTCTGCAAAAGCACAAGATGTTAACGGAAGACGGGTGCCTTATATAAGGGGAAAGGCAGAAGTGAAGGGGGAAGGGAGTGATACAATCGGGGAAAATGACGATGCGCATCGATGAACGAACGTGCCAGCATTCAACGCATTCAGACGCGAAGAAACAAGAAAAC